>NC_086444.1:422720830-423020830 GCF_028390025.1 Pseudophryne corroboree | reverse complement strand
TGCTATTGTGGGCATTGTGTGTAAAGGGCACTAGTATGTGGGGTGGGCAATGTGAATAAGATTGTGCTACTGTGAGGCATCATTTTGAATTAGGGGTACTTTTGTGTGGCCATGCCCCTTCCTTGTGAGGCCACAACCCCGTTGCGGTGAGCTAGTGGGGAGAGGTCATGGGGGGAGAGGAGTTCCCCCACCTCTCCAGGACCACTTTAAGCCCTGCTCACGTGACATGATGCGCAGAGAGTCGCTGTTTGGCACAACTGCAGCAAAGATGTATGAGGACACATCTGTATCAGTCAACCGAGGAAAGTGGTGGCATAAAGGTGTGGAGTATAAGGAGACAGCACAGCCTTCATACATTTAGCTAACCTGGTTTACAGCATCAATAAATATAAAAGCAGGACTATCATCAAGGGTTGCAGTATCTTGCAGAACCCGCTGCAGGATATCTTTCATTTCTTCATTTCTCCAACAGTTTCCCAGCTTCAAGAGAATATCCTCACGATCTGCAAACCGCAACGGCGTGGGTGAGAGACATTACATAGTATAATAGGTTTTGCTGCTGTGTACAAGTTACACAGAATACACTCTCTCGATACACAAAGGAAAAGATACTGAACATAAAACTTTCTGACAAAACAGATTTGGTAATCCCTTGTGGCTGAGTAAACTGAGGGGTATCAACAGTTCAGGGGTATATCTTATAGATTCTACTGCCTACTCAGGGCAATCTGGATACTGGGGTCAATTAGTAAAGCTATGCATCAATATACCATCTCTCTCACTCATTATTACATGCAAATATACAGATCAATACAATTTAACATGAATAAGTTAGGATCTGTTATTGTATATTTGCCATATTTTCCTTTAGATCCGGTGGGAGTTTCCTAATCAGGATAAATGCAGACGGGCAGACATGCTGAGCCTACATAAACCATACCTGGTCCAGCTGGCATGAAGTGGCAGCATAGACGCATCACTATGTTGGAAAGTTGAACAGATGAAGGACAGCAGCCAATGAAATGGTAAAACACGTTGCTGTGAGGAAGCTGTGGGTACAACCAAGAGCAAATGACAGAATATGGTAGCCTGAGTGGCTTTCAGGCTAGCTGTGCCCATACCTTTATACTAGGTTACATAATATACCAGTCTCTCACCTGGAGTGCTCTGGTTATGCAGGCAGTTAGTAGAGAGGATTTACCCAAGCCAGGTTCCGATATAACCTGGAATAGAGAACTCATCTGTTTGGCTGATTCATTCGTTTCCATGTGTAGGAACTCCAGAATCCTCTGTATCTCCAGATCACGGCCCAGGAACAGCTGCTTCTTTTGGTGAAGGAAGAGTTGATGCTGAGCTAATTCTGACTGTTCCCTACAGAGAAACACATGAGCTGTGAAAATGAACATAGTGGGCTTCCCGCCATCATCTCCAGGGTCAGGCTACTTGGACAGTGATACTCAGAGTCTTGTCATTAAGCGGTATACAAATGAGTCCATATTTATCTTGACCTTTAATAGGATTAACTGAGAATGGGCAATCGGACTTAATCCCCTGCTGTAATGACTTAATACCCTGCTGTATTGTTCTCTCTGTATTGTATTGCAGCTGAAAACAATAGATGAAGGGCTTATGCTAATAAACCATGGTGTGACTAGGTGCAGCAGAGAGGCCAAGATAACACCCATCTGTACTTACGAAGCTGTGAGGTTTTTTGAGAATTGGAGACTATGCGCATAGCAACCAATCAGATTCTAGCTATTATCATCTAGAAGCAGCTAGATAAATATTAAGTGGCATGTTATTGGTTGCTATGGACAACATCTCCACTTCTAAAAACTCACACCTTAGTAAATATACCCCTTAGAGTATATGCAGATACTTAGCATTACCAGGAAAACTTGTCCCCTTGTGTCACAACCTCGGAATGCCCCGGGAACGTCTTCAGGATTCTTGTCTTTAGGAACTGCAGAATCCACAAGGGAAATTCTCCAGGAAAACCCAGTTTTACCTAAACATAAAAACAGAGTAACAATTGAATACTCTCTCTCTATACATATTTTGATTTCATAATCAAATAAATGTCAACCAATGTTACAGGTTTAGCAGTTAATTAATTACTAAACTTTGCAAGAAGGTGGTTTAATGTGATAGTATAGCCTCCCCAAACACCATTAGAGCTGTTTTAAGACATTAGAGAGATAATTGTAACAGTTGTACACCCCCCCTCCTCTTTGTACCTAACCTTAACTCCCCCTCCCTAGTGACCTACCCAAACATCTCCCAAGCCCTAACCTGTACCGTGATACCACCTTCGGGTACAGGGAAACCACCGGTGGGCCCCACTGCCTGAGGGCCCAATCCTTCCTCTACGGATCAGGTTCAAGACTGTGCACTTGTATTATACATGGTAGATATGTTGCATTACACTGCACTAAACTATTGTGTATTTCAAGCCTCAGTGGAGGCTGGCCACACACCCTTTATAGGATTTATAGGGACTGCATTCCCCCGGTGGGCCCATCATGCCCCAGTCCGACACTGATCACAGCTTCCTGCTGGAGGCACAATTTACTGGATTAAAGAGTGACACCGGTAGATTTGTGTAATACAGGTTGAGTATCCCATATCCAAATATTCCGAAATACGGGATTTTTTGAGTGAGAGTGAAACAGTGAAAGCTTTGTTTTCTGATGGCTCAGTGTACACAAACTTTGTTTAATACACAAAGTTATTAAAAGTATTGTATTAAATGACCCTCAGGCTGTGTGTATAAGGTGTATATGAAACATAAATGAATTGTGTGAATGTACACACTTTGTTTAATGCACAAAGTTATTAAAAATATTGGCTAGAATTACCTTCAGGCTGTGTGTATAAGGTGTATATGAAACACAAATGCATTCTGTGCCTAGACTTAGGTCCTATCACCATGATCTCATTATAGTATGCAATTATTCCAAAATACGGAAAAATCCGATATCCAAAATACTTCTGGTCCCAAGCATTTTGGAAAAGGGATACTCAACCTATATATTATGTTGGAAAAAAAAATAAGAATTTACTCACCGGTAATTCTATTTCTCGTAGTCCGTAGTGGATGCTGGGGACTCCGTAAGGACCATGGGGAATAGACGGGCTCCGCAGGAGACTGGGCACACTATAAGAAAGATTTGGTACTACCTGGTGTGCACTGGCTCCTCCCTCTATGCCCCTCCTCCAGGCCTCAGTTAGGATACTGTGCCCGGAAGAGCTGACACAATAAGGAAGGATTTTGAATCCCGGGTAAGACTCATACCAGCCACACCAATCACACCGTATAACTCGTGATATTAAACCCAGTTAACAGTATGAAATATAACTGAGCCTCTCAACAGATGGCTCAACAATAACCCTTTAGTTAGGCAATAACTATATACAAGTATTGCAGACAATCCGCACTTGGGATGGGCGCCCAGCATCCACTACGGACTACGAGAAATAGAATTACCGGTGAGTAAATTCTTATTTTCTCTGACGTCCTAGTGGATGCTGGGGACTCCGTAAGGACCATGGGGATTATACCAAAGCTCCCAAACGGGCGGGAGAGTGCGGATGACTCTGCAGCACCGAATGAGAGAACTCAAGGTCCTCCTCAGCCAGGGTATCAAATTTGTAGAATTTAGCAAACGTGTTTGCCCCTGACCAAGTTGCAGCTCGGCAAAGTTGTAAAGCCGAGACCCCTCGGGCAGCCGCCCAAGATGAGCCCACCTTCCTCGTGGAATGGGCTTTCACTGATTTAGGATGCGGCAATCCAGCCGCAGAATGCGCCAGCTGAATTGTGCTACAAATCCAGCGAGCAATAGTCTGCTTAGAAGCAGGAGCACCTATTTTGTTGGGTACATACAGGATAAAAAGCGAGTCAGTTTTCCTGACTCCAGCCGTCCTGGAAACATAAATTTTCAAGGCCCTGACTACGTCCAGTAACTTGGAATCCTCCAAGTCCCTAGTAGCCGCAGGCACCACAATAGGTTGGTTCAAGTGAAAAGCTGATACCACCTTAGGGAGAAACTGGGGACGAGTCCTCAATTCTGCCCTATCCATATGGAAAATCAGATAAGGGCTTTTACATGACAAAGCCGCCAATTCTGACACACGCCATGTCCGAAGCCAAGGCCAATAACATGACCACTTTCCACGTGAGATATTTCAGATCCACGGTTTTAAGTGGTTCAAACCAATGTGATTTTAGGAAACTCAACACCACATTGAGATCCCAAGGTGCCACAGGAGGCACAAAAGGGGGCTGAATATGAAGCACTCCCTTTACAAAAGTCTGAACTTCAGGCAGTGAAGCCAGTTCTTTCTGGAAGAAAATCGACAGAGCCGAAATCTGGACCTTAATGGAACCCAATTTTAGGCCCATAGTCACTCCTGACTGTAGGAAGTGCAGAAAACGACCCAGCTGAAATTCCTCTGTAGGGGCCTGCCTGGCCTCACACCACGCAACATATTTCCGCCAAATGCGGTGATAATGGTTTGCGGTTACTTCTTTCCTGGCTTTTATCAGCGTAGGAATGACTTCCTCCCGAATGCCCTTTTCCTTTAGGATCCGGAATTCAACCGCCATGCCGTCAAACGCAGCCGCGGTAAGTCTTGGAACAGACAGGGCCCCTGCTGTAGCAGATCCTGTCTGAGCGGTAGAGGCCATGGGTCCTCTGTTAACATTTCTTGAAGATCCGGGTACCAAGCTCTTCTTGGCCAATCCGGAACCACGAGTATCATTCTTACTCCTCGCCTTCTTATTATTCTCAGTACCTTTGGTATGAGAGGCAGAGGAGGGAACACATAAACCGACTGGTACACCCACGGTGTCACTAGAGCGTCCACAGCTATCGCCTGAGGGTCCCTTGACCTGGCGCAATATCTCTTTAGCTTTTTGTTGAGGCGGGACGCCCTCATGTCCACCTGTGGCCTTTCCCAATGGTTTACTAACAGTAGGAAGACTTCTGGATGAAGTCCCCACTCTCCCGGGTGTAGGTCGTGTCTGCTGAGGAAGTCTGCTTCCCAGTTGTCCACTCCCGGAATGAACACTGCTGACAGTGCTAGTACGTGATTTTCCGCCCATCGGAGAATCCTTGTGGCTTCTGCCATCGCCACCCTGCTTCTTGTGCCGCCCTGTCGGTTTACATGGGCGACTGCCGTGATGTTGTCTGATTGGATCAGAACCGGCTGGTTTTGAAGCAGGGGCCTTGCCTGACTTAGGGCATTGCAAATGGCCCTCAGTTCCAGAATGTTTATGTGTAGGGACGACTCCTGACTTGACCAAAGTCCCTGGAAATTTCTTCCCTGTGTAACTGCGCCCCAGCCCCGAAGGCTGGCATCCGTGGTCACCAGGACCCAGTCCTGTATGCCGAATCTGCGGCCCTCTAGAAGATGAGCACTCTGCAGCCACCACAGTAGAGACACCCTGGTCCTTGGAGACAGGGTTATCAGTTGATGCATCTGAAGATGCGATCCCGACCACTTGTCCAAGAGGTCCCACTGGAAGGTCCTTGCATGGAACCTGCCGAATGGAATTGCTTCGTATGAAGCCACCATTTTTCCCAGGACTCGTGTGCAGTGATGCACCGATACCCGTTTTGGTTTTAGGAGGTCTCTGACTAGAGATGACAGCTCCTTGGCTTTCTCCTGCGGGAGCACTTTTTTCTGTTCTGTGTCCAGAATCATCCCCAGGAACAGTAAGCGTGTGGAAGGAACCAGTTGTGACTTTGGAATGTTTAGAATCCAGCCATGCTGTTGTAGCACTTCCCGAGATAGTGCTACTCCGACCAGTAACTGCTCCCTGGAACTCGCCTTTATTAGGAGATCGTCCAAGTACGGGATAATTAAAACTCCCTTTTTTCGAAGGAGTATCATCATTTCTGCCATTACCTTGGTAAACACCCTCGGTGCCGTGGACAGTCCAAATGGTAGTGTCTGGAATTGGTAATGGCAATCCTGTACCACAAATCTGAGGTACTCCTGGTGAGGAAGGTAAATTGGGACATGCAGGTAAGCATCCTTGATGTCCAGGGATACCATGTAATCCCCCTCGTCCAGGCTTGCAATAACCGCCCTGAGCGATTCCATCTTGAACTTGAATCTTTTTATGTATGTGTTCAAGGATTTCAAATTTAAAATGGGTCTCACCGAACCGTCCGGTTTCGGTACCACAAACAGTGTGTCACGATCCGGGTATCTGGACGCCATTTCTTACCCATCAGATGCCTCCTAAGGCTGGCTCAGCGCTCCAGGACCGGATCCCATCTGTTATCCTGATGTGTACATTCCTGTATCCTCTCCTGTCACTCTGGGACGCTGTCACAGTAAACGCCATATTACACCTGGCATGGCGTCTCCCGCGGCCTCTGCCGCCGTCCCTGAACTTCTGCATGCAGAGTGTCTGAGTGGCGATTACGTCAGCCGCGGCCTCCGCTGTGTCCGCGTGGTTGGATGTGCATCTGTCAGCCTGGCGCCTCCTGTCTCCGGTGGCCGGCGCCGCCATTACTGTTTTCATTACCACATGGATTACAAACCAAACTTCCCTCCAAGTGTCTGCATGGGCGCAGCCATCTTGGATTCTGTCAGCTGATCATTTCCACCAATCTGTTCTCAGTATTGATAATCTGCATAATTGCCTAGCCAATCCCTTCCTTGCTGCAGGTATAAATACACTGTGCCTGAGCAAGGAAGGCGTCAGTGCTTTGGTTGTCAAACCTAGTTCCTGTTTGTCTCTCTCCTGTGATTGTCTTCCAGGTTCCAGCTCCTGTCTCAAGACTCCCACCATAGAGACCCGCACCAGCATTCCACCTGCGGTGGAGCCTGACTCTCCAATCCATTGTGGATTCATCTGTTTCCAGCTACAACATTACCTGCTTCCAGCAGAGTACAGCTTCCCTTAAAGGGCTGGTGTCCTTTCTACACTTTACCACTCTCCACCGGTATTATTATTTCTCCGCTCTCAAGTTCTACATTTCAGTTCATATTTCATCGCTCCCAAGTTCATTTATTATTTAACTGGTTCCAGCCAGTATCCACTCCGTGCTAACAACAGTCTGGTTCCAGCCAGTATCCACAGCAGCTGTTTTATCTTCAGCAACCCAGCTTTTCCTGGAACACCAGCTGGCACAATCCTGGGTTATCTCCATTGCTACAATCGGGCCTGGTAAGGACTTTCCATCTAGAAGATCATAAGAACTATCTCACACTACCAGTGCCCTGTGGCTCCTGCCATCCTGTAGTACCCAGGAACTGTATTTATTCTTTGCTGACTTTTACGTTTTCTTTTACTGCTGCTGTGTTGCGGAGTTGTCATAATAAACATCATTGGCTTTTATCCAAGTTGTCGTGGTCACGCCTTCGGGCAGTTATTATTCATGTTACTTACATGTCCAGGTGTCTGATACAACCTCCCAGGTTCCGGTACATCTCAGCCCCTACAACTGAGGCTGCCTCCCGTCAGCTCAGGCCCTCAGTTGTGACACAGTGTGGAATAGTAACCCCGGCCTTGTTGAAGTAGGGGTACTTTGACTATCACCTGCTGGGAATACAGCTTGTGAATTGCCTCTAGTACAGCCTCCCTGCCCGAGGGAGTTGTCGGTAAGGCCGATTTGAGGAAACGGCGGGGGGGAGGCGCCTCGAATTCCAGCTTGTACCCCTGAGATACTACTTGAAGGATCCAGGGATCCACCCGTGAGCGAACCCACTGATCGCTGAAATTTTTGAGGCGGTCCCCCACCGTACCTGGCTCCGCCTGTGGAGCCCCACCATCATGCGGCGGATTTGGAAGAAGCGGGGGAGGACTTTTGTTCCTGGGAACCTGCTGCGTGGTGCAGCCTTTTTCCCCTTCCTCTGCCTCTAGACAGAAAGGACCCGCCTTTTCCCCGCCTGTTTTTCTGGGGTCGAAAGGACTGTACCTGATAATACGGTGCTTTCTTAGGCTGTGAGGGGACATGGGGCAAAAATGCTGACTTCCCAGCTGTTGCTGTGGAAACAAGGTCTGAGAGACCATCCCCGAATAACTCCTCACCCTTATAAGGCAAAACTTCCATGTGCCTTTTAGAATCTGCATCCCCTGTCCACTGCCGAGTCCATAAGCCTCTCCTAGCAGAAATGGACAATGCACTTATTCTAGATGCCAGCCGGCAGATCTCCCTCTGTGCATCTCTCATGTACAAGACTGAGTCTTTTATATGCTCTACGGTTAGCAATATAGTGTCCCTGTCCAGGGTGTCAATATTTTCTGACAGGGAATCTGACCAAGCAGCAGCAGCACTGCACATCCACGCTGAAGCAATAGCTGGTCTCAGTATAACACCAGTGTGTGTATATATAGACTTTAGGATAGCCTCCTGCTTTCTATCAGCAGATTCCTTTAGGGCGGCCGTATCCGGAGACGGTAGTGCCACCTTTTTAGACAAACGTGTGAGCGCTTTATCCACCCTAGGGGGAGTTTCCCGACGTGACCTATCCTCTGGCGAGAAAGGGAACGCCATTAGTAATTTTTTTGAAATCACCAATTTTTTATCAGGAAAAGCCCACGCTTCTTCACACACTTCATTTAATTCTTCAGATGGGGGAAAAACTATTGGCAGTTTTTTCTCCCCAAACATAATACCCTTTTTTGAGGTACCTGGGTTTATATCAGAAATGTGTAAAACCTCTTTCATTGCCTCAATCATGCAACGAATGGCCCTAGTGGACATTAAATTTGACTCATCGTCGTCGACACTGGTATCAGTATCCGTGTCGACATCTGTGTCTGCCATCTGAGGTAGTGGGCGTTTTAGAGCCCCTGATGGCCTTTGAATTGCCTGGGCAGGCACGAGCTGAGAAGCCGGCTGTCCCGCATTTGGCATGTCGTCAAATTTTTTATGTAAGGAGTCGACACTTGCACGTAATTCCTTCCATAAGTCCATCCACTCAGGTGTCTGCCCCGCAGGGGGTGACATCACATTTATAGGCATCTGCTCCGCCTCAACATAAGTCTCCTCATCAAACATGTCGACACAGCCGTACCGACACACCACACACACACACACACACACACACACACACACACACAGGGAATGCTCTTAAAGGAGACAGGACCCCACAAAAGCCCTTTGGGGAGACAGAGAGAGAGTATGCCAGCACACACCAGAGCGCTATATAATGCAGGGACTAACTGAATTATGTCCCCTATAGCTGCTATAATATTTACTGCGCCTCAAATTTGTGCCCCCCCCCCCCTCTCTTTTTTACCCTTTTCTGTAGTGTAGACTGCAGGGGAGAGTCAGGGAGCTTCCTTCCAGCGGAACTGTGAGGGAGAAATGGCGCCAGTGTGCTGAGGGAGATGGCTCCGCCCCTTTTTCGGCTGACTTTTCTCCCGCTTTTTTCTGTATTCTGGCAGGGGTAATTACCACATATATAGCCTCTGGGGCTATATATTGTGGTTATTTTGCCAGCCAAGGTGATTTTATTGCTGCTCAGGGCGCCCCCCCCCCCCCCCCCAGCGCCCTGCACCCTCAGTGACCGGAGTGTGAAGTGTGTATGAGGAGCAATGGCGCACAGCTGCAGTGCTGTGCGCTACCTTGGTGAAGACTGAAGTCTTCTGCCGCCGATTTTCCGGACCATCTTCTTGCTTCTGGCTCTGTAAGGGGGACGGCGGCGCGGCTCCGGGAACGAACACCAAGGACGGGTCCTGCGGTCGATCCCTCTGGAGCTAATGGTGTCCAGTAGCCTAAGAAGCCCAAGCTAGCTGCAAGCAGGTAGGTTCGCTTCTTCTCCCCTTAGTCCCTCGTTGCAGTGAGCCTGTTGCCAGCAGGTCTCACTGTAAAATAAAAAACCTAACATATACTTTCTTTCTAGGAGCTCAGGAGAGCCCCTAGTGTGCATCCAGCTCGGCCGGGCACAGAAATCTAACTGAGGTCTGGAGGAGGGGCATAGAGGGAGGAGCCAGTGCACACCAGGTAGTACCAAATCTTTCTTATAGTGTGCCCAGTCTCCTGCGGAGCCCGTCTATTCCCCATGGTTCTTACGGAGTCCCCAGCATCCACTAGGACGTCAGAGAAATTCTATTTATGCATTTCATTGATGTACATGTTGTAATTCATTAATTATTTTTGATGTAAATTACTAACTAACATGGGTTCATAAATGGCAATCATGATGCATTGGAAAGTGCTCCTGATAATCTCTGCAACCCTTTAGATGAAGACCTGCTTTAAGGGTGAGGTCCAGGTGTTGAACAGTAAGCGCAATGAGATTTGAATGTGCTTCCATACTATGTGTGCTCAATGCAGGTGTCTAATTTCAAGGGTTAGAAACACTATCAAGTGTAATTTCCAAGTCAGCAACTCTCTTCTACGGACCATGTATGCTTATTATTTATATGGAGGAGGTGGATCTTGGACTGCACACCCAAATTACACATATAGTAGGAGGTGCTACCATGCTGGGACATGTAGGTCCACAAATAAAGTGAATATAGTGCCAGTGCACATTCCACAATACCAAGAACTGCTAGTCAGAATAATTATAATAAACTCTGCAATCTAGCATATAGCAAATTTGAGGTTCTTGGTATACAGTACTTTTGGCCAGAAAAATACTAGCCCACCAACCAGCGTCTAGGTGACCTCGTCTCTGGTGGGTCCATGTCACTAAGTTTGAATTCGCTAGTATTTTTTGCCCAAAAAGTATACCAAGAACCTCAAATTATTATAATTATTCTAACTAGCAGTTCTTGGTATTGTGGAGTGTACACCTGCACTATAGTCTTATGCTTATTATCTAGCATGTAGAGAAGAGAGCACTGCAGGGTATAGGACACTTGAGAGTGCTTTAAGGTCCAGTTGGTATGCACAATTTATTCAGCAGCCTAACCTCAAAGCAGGTATATAATCTCAAGAACGTTAAGCCTAAATGCATACATAGAAAATAACAGTAAAAAAAGTCAATCCATAACCTTTCTGGCTTTACATGGCTATCCAATAGTCTGCATCCTATCCCAGAAGCTAGATGGAAGTTCAGATGGGTACGGGTCGTTGGGTCGACTCAACTTAGGTCGACAGTCATTGGGTCAACCACTGAATGTTGACATGGGCATTAGGTCGACATGTACTAGGTCGATATGTGAAAAGGTCGACATGAGTTTTTGGACTTTTTTTGGTGTAGTTTTCTTCGTAAAGTGACGGTGAACCCCAATTAGTGCCCCGTGTCCCCTCGCATGGCTCGCACTTCGGGCAAGGTGCCTCGCTCCGCTACCTCTACGCTCTGCACAGGTTACCATTCCAATCGTAGTCCAAGTGGATCGTCAAGTGTGGAAAAATCCCCCCCCCCCAAAAAAAGTGAAAAACTCATGTTGACATTTCGACCTGTCGAACTAGTACATGTCGACCTAATGACCATGTCGACCTATTGACAATGTCAACCTAATGCATGTTGACCTTCAGTGGTCAACCTAGTGACTGTCGACCTAAGCTGTGTCGACCTAACAACCGTATCCCGTTCAGATGAAGTGGGGAGAGGGTAGGAAGGAAAATTACTTTTGCATACAGTATGGTGGTCATTCAGAGTTGTTCGCTCGGTAATTTTCTTCGCATCGCAGCGATTTTCCGCTAATTGCGCATGCGCAATGTTCACACTGCGACTGCGCCAAGTAAATTTGCTAAGAAGTTTGGTATTTTACTCACGGCATTACGAGGTTTTTTCTTCGTTATGGTGATCGTAATGTGATTGACAGGAAGTGGGTGTTTCTGGGCGGAAATTGTCCGTTTTATGGGAGTGTGTGAAAAAACGCTACCATTTCTGGGAAAAACGCGGGAGTGGCTGGAGAAATGGAGGAGTGTCTGGGCGTGCGCTGGGTGTGTTTGTGACGTCAAACCAGGAACGAAACTGACTGAACTGATCGCAGTGGCAGAGTAAGTCCCGAGCTACTCAGAAACTGCAAAGAAATTTCTATTCGCAATTTTGAGAATCTTTCGTTCGCAATTTTGCTAAGCTAAGATTCACTCCCAGTAGGCGGCGGCTTAGCGTGTGCAATGCTGCTAAAAGCAGCTTGCGAGCGAACAACTCGGAATGACCACCTATATCTGAGTACAGTGTCAATGAAAACTACAGTATGTGAATTAAGTGTCCCTTTGAAACAATCCTGCTGTTCTGAAGCACTGAAGGGAGCATTCAGGAGTTATTATCAGGGTGTTTGTAGAAGGTCTTCAACCTAATACCAGTATATAGATATGCTTAAGAGACCACGTTTCAGAGACTATTATGAGAAACCCTTTTTATAGGCGAAATTCTCCCATTGGTTACATACAACCCCACTAAATATACATAAAACTATTTAAGATTAGCTTTTTTTTTTTTACAATATGGTTTTATTAGGTGCCAGAATAAATAGCACAAAAGACAAGAACAAAATCAATAAGAATTAATGGTACGGTTTCACATGTATATAAATAGGGACAGTGGGAAATAACAAACATAAAGCATCAGAACCCACATAACAAAAATAAACATTTAATGAGCATGACACTTCACAAGAAGAGGTGAAAGATGAGACAAAAGAAGACTAGGGGTAAAACAGAAGGAGTAGGTAGAAGTTGGGAAGAGTATCACGTCTGACATATATGACGGGGTGTAATGTGCCCGAGTTCGGTGACCGTGCGGGATGCAGGCCGAACTGGGACGTTTGCTTAACACGGTAATCACTTACAAGACAAAAACATGTCTTGTAAGTGACGACCCCTTTAAAAAAACGTCCGAACTCAGCTGGCATCCCGCATGGCCACCGAACTAAGGCGGCATTACATCCTAACCAATAAAACCATGTAGATGTAAACACCGCATTCCTGTCAGGGGTAAAGCTTTTGTAAATTTTAATGTTCTACAATATTTAACATTACCCCATATATTAAATGTGAAACTTGATAGTTCACCCACTGTAAGTTTAGGATGGGACAAGTCTGTGAGGAAAGTGTGTTGGGTGGTGTGGGAAGAACACGGAGCATAATTTCAGAGGTAGCTAAAGAACACATGTAGGTTGGTGCTGTATCATGGAGAGCTTTGAGCCAATAGACAGCTGGAGCAATAGCTGGAGCAGAGATGAAGCACAAGTAAAATAATTACTAAGAAAAATCAATCTGGCAGATGCAATATAACTGTTGGGAAAAGTAGGCAAGTCCTGTCTAGTAACAATATGATCAAAGAGATCCTAGAGCATTGCAAAGTAGCGAAAACTCTATTTTCCTGTTGTCCCAATCTTATTCAGAGAGAGAACTTGCTATACTTTTAGTATAGGGCTGGGCCTGCAGAAGATCTAAGCCACAGTGGCCAATGAATTACTGTAACATTTACCTTTAGCATTAATATATTGAAGAGACTTTCTAGTTGTGTTATTAGAGAACTGTACTGCTGTCCACAGGCCTTGACACACCCACGCAAGAAAGGAGTGAGCTGCCATTTTGGAATTCTGGATTTCTAACAAAGAGGGTTATTCAGGTCTGCTAGGAAACCAAAAAAGTAAGCAATTGGGCAAAACCATGTGCAGTGCAGGTTGGGCAGAGAAAGTAAGATTTGGGTGAGGTGTGTTCAAACTGAAATCTAAATTGCAGTGTAAAAATAAAGCATCCAGTATTTACCCTGCACAGAAACAATATAACCCACCCACAACTAACTCTCTCTGCAAATGTTATATATGCTACACCTGCAGTGCACATGGGGGGTAATGTGCATTGCAGGAGTGGCAGATATAACATGTGCAGAGAGAGTTAGATTTGGGTGGGTGATTTTGTTTCTGTGCTGGGTAAATACTGGCTGCTTTATTTTTACACTGCAATTTAGATTGCAGATTGAACACACCCCACCCAAATCTAACTCTCTCTGCACATGTTATATCTGCCTCCCCTGCAGTGCACATGGTTTTGCCCAACTGCTAACAAAGTTCCTGCTGCGATCAACTCAGAATTACCCCCATGGTTTTGCCCACCTGCTAACTTTTTTGGTTTGCTAACAAACCTGAATAGGCCTATATGAATTCATATGGGTTTTTGGTAAAAAATGTTCCTGGATAGTTTCTCTTTCTGGCCATTGGCAACAAACACTGTGCACATTGTAAGTTTTTTTCTAGCATCCTGGCTAAAATCCAGAAATAATGGACTGTAGAATGAAAGCATAAAGAGTGTGTTGCTTACCTTCTCTAATCCAGTTGTGCAATCCGTGCCAAGTACCTGGCACTCATAGTGTTTAATTTGCTCTTCAGGAAAGCGGTGACACACTTGCTCCTTGAGTGACTGCATAAATAATGCCTTACAACCTTTGTCTTGATATCGATGAAGATCTTGGAGTGGCAGCTGCGGCACAAAGGATGAATCTCGCAGGCAAAAGGCAGCATTGGGATTACAGTTTCTGTATGCACCATGCAGGATCTCTGTTCCTGTTACAGACATGCCATTGATCCAGTCATAAACTTCAACAATCTCCTGAGGCACCTCCGCTATATCTGGTATCCAGCCAGCACTGGGAGACAGGAAAGAAATGCATCCCGTACTGTAGATACTGTCACCGGCTGTACAACATGATCACCACGCCTACTGTAATTACGGCTCACTTGGACAGTCAAAGACCAATCATGATCTTTTGATTTTGATCGGTGCAAATGACTGCTAGACTATCACACTAGATTGTGGTTGATCACCAGAACAATTGGATTTGGACAATTTGGCAACTGGATAGCTCTACGGGATGGGCAGCTTAACCAGGACTAAATTTATAATGATTTCTACCCTTGGCACTGTGAATGAAAACACCCTAAATTTGTGATGGTATACTCCACATGCTAATGCCTTCTGTTCAATGTCCCTTCTTTGCTGTTACTGGATAAAATAGATGAATTGCATAGGTCAAGGGAAAAAAAAAAAACAAACAAAAAAAACATTTAAAGGAAATGGGTGTGATACAGGAGGCCGGCAGTCACATGACCGACACCGTTATCCCAACAATCAGAATACGGGATGAGGTAATTATTTTACCCCTCCCCTAACCCACCTGGGCTAAGACTCGGCAGTTTGGGGTGCGGGGGAGGGGGGGGGCTTCGGCTGACCCTATACCCCTCTAGTGCCTAATACCCCCTCCCCCCCAACCCCGATACTTACCTCCCGGATATCTACGGTCAGTGTCGCATCCCAAGAAAATAAGACAAATTAATTAACATTGCTCTCTATAATCGGCCCCTCTTCCATCCATGCTACTCTACAGTGCTAATTTTATTAGTCTGTACTAGCCCCCTGCTGCTTCAATGTTGGACTATGTAAGCTTCAGTTTAGATTCTTAAAGGAACCTGTGATGCTGACAAATCAAGAAACATTAGGTTAAACTAGTATAAAATGTAATTGTAACAACATACATTTATATACATCACACTTTGCTAAGTAGTCACTTTCTTTACAAAATGTAGATTTTCAGAATAATGTTTTCAGGTTTGCCATGCATGCGAAACATGAAACATTCTTCAAGACCAAGGCTACCAGCAGCCTGGCAAAGCATGGAATGCTAAGTAATAAGAAAATAATTCCAAAATCATCTCATATTTCTAAAAAGACATCTGTGTTTTAGTTGAAGGTTTTATCTATATATTATAATATATATATATATATATATATATATATATATATCTAGAAAGAGAGAGAGAGAGAGAACGACAAATATTTACCGGTCACCTAGAAGAACCACCATAAAGGGCATTCCAAATGTGTCCTGGTAGCATTGATCTAGTTCACCCAAACAGGTGGCAAAAATCTTGCCTGAAGGCGTATCCTCAGGTATCCCCCATCTTAAGTCACACTCAACTAGACACATACTGCGGGCCTCACACCACTCTCTGAGCTCTGGAAACACCTGCAGTAGAGAGCAATTCTGTAACCATGTACCATAGGAATTATATGTTAGCATTATTTCTCAACCGTTTCATAATGTCCCATAGTGACAAGATCATTAATTACAGAGAGTGTATGTTGAAAAATAGGATTTTGGTACTCACCGTTAAATCCTTTTCTCCTAGTCCGTAGAGTATTCTGGGGACTCCAAAAGGACCATGGGGTATAGACGGGATCCGCAGGAGCTTGGGCACACTAAAAAAAGACTTAAGACTGGGTGTGAACTGGCTCCTCCCTCTATGCCCCTCCTCCAGACCTCAGTTATAGGAACTGTGCCCAGGAGAGACAGACACTATAAGGAAAGATTTTTGTCTTAACTAAGGGCTACCAAAATACCAGCCCACACCATAGACATACCGTACAACCGGAATAACACCAAAAACCAGATAACAGTATGTATAAAGCTCCAGCAACCAGCTGTAACAAACCAACACACAAATCGTGTATAACCAACTTAACCAGTAAGAAAATTCACATAATGCAAGTAATAGTCCGCACTGGGACGGGCGCCCAGCATCCTCTACGGACTAGGAGAAAAGGATTTAACGGTGAGTACCAAAATCCTATTTTCTCTTACGTCCTAGAGGATGCTGGGGACTCCAAAAGGACCATGGGGATTATACCAAAGCTCCAGAACGGGCGGGAGAGTGCGGACGACTCTGCAGCACCGACTGAGCAAACGCCAGGTCCTCATCGGCTAGGGTATCGAACTTATATAGAATTTAGCAAAAGTGTTCGAACCCGACCAAGTAGCCGCTCGGCAAAGCTGTAGTGCCGAAACACTTTGGGCAGCCGTCCAAGATGAGCCCACCTTCCTGGTAGAATGGGCTTTAACCACCTTCGGCACCGGTAACCCCACCGAAGAATGAGCCTGTTGGATCGTACTACAAATCCAGCGTGCAATAGTCTGTTTTGACGCGGGATGACCAACCTTGTTGGCCGCATACAAAACAAACAACGCTTCAGTTTTCCTAGTAACAGCTGTTCTAGAAACGTAAACCTTTAACGCTCTTACAACATCCAGAGATTTTGGAATCGCCACTTCTTCCGAAGCTACCGGAACCACAATAGGCTGGTTAATGTGAAATGACGAAACCACCTTTGGTAGAAATTGTTGACGAGTCCTTAATTCCGCCCTATCCGCATGAAAAATCAAGTACGGACTCTTTATGAGATAAAGCTGCCAATTCCGATACTCGCCTGGCAGATGCCAGCGCCAAAAGCATAACCACCTTCCAAGTGAGAAATTTGAATTCAACCTTCCGCAAAGGTTCAAACCAGGAAGACATGAGGAACCGCAAGACGACCTCAAGGTCCCACGGCGCTACAGGCGGTACAAACGGTGGATTGATATGCATTACACCCTTCACAAAAGTCTGAACCTCTGGAAGGGTAGCTAACTCTTTTTGAAAGAAAATAGACAAAGCCGAAATTTGCACTTTGATGGAACCCAATTTCAGGCCTGCATCTACACCCGCCTGTAAAAAGTGAAGGAAACGGCCCGAGTGAATATCCTCCGCAGGGGCCTTTTTAACCTCACACCAGGAAACGTATTTCCTCCAAATACGGTGATAATGTTTCGCCGTAATCTCTTTCCTAGCCTTAATGAGAGTTGGAATGACCTCCCTGGGAATACCCTTACGAGCTAAGATCTGGCGCTCAACCTCCATGCTGTCAAACGCAGCCGCGGTAAGTCCGGGAACACGCATGGACCCTGTAACAACAGATCCTCCCTTAGAGGAAGCGGCCAAGGATCTTCCACCAGCAAGTCCTGAAGATCCGGGTACCAGGCCCTTCTTGGCCAGTCTGGAACGACGAGAACCGCCTGAACCCTTGCTCGACGAATGATCCCCAGCACCTTTGGAATGAGAGGAAGAGGAGGGAACACATACACCGACCGGAAAACCCACGGAGACACCAGGGCGTCCACCGCTGTGGCCTGTGGGTCCCTTGTCCTGGAACAATACCTCGGGAGCTTCTTGTTGAGCCGAGACGTCATCATGTCTATCATCGGAATTCCCCAGCGTCCTGTCACATCTGCAAAAACCTCTTGGTGCAGAGCCCACTCTCCCGGATGAAGGTCGTGTCTGCTGAGGAAATCCGCTTCCCAGTTGTCCACCCCCGGTAGGAAAACTGCTGACTGTGCGCTGACGTGTTGTTCCGCCCAGCGAAGTATCTTTGTTGCCTCCGCCATTGCCGCTCTGCTCCTTGTTCCGCCTTGCCGGTTTACATGGGCCACCACTGTGATGTTGTCTGACTGTACCAGGACCGGTCGACCCTGAAGAAGACTTCGTGCTTGGAGCAGGCCGTTGTAGATGGCTCTTAACTCTAGAACATTTATGTGGAGACAGGCTTCCTGTGGCGACCATATTCCCTGGAAATTTCTTCCTTGGGTGACTGCGCCCCAGCCCCGGAGACTTGCATCTGTTGTCAGAAGTACCCACTCCTGGATACCGAATCGGCGTCCCCCCAGGAGGTGATTCACTTGTAGCCACCACAGGAGAGAAATTCTGGCTCTGGGAGATAAACTTATCTTCCGGTGAATGTGTAGATGAGACCCTGACCATTTGCTCAGCAAGTCCCACTAAAACACGCGGGCGTGAAATCTGCCGTAAGGAATGGCTTCGTACGCCGCCACCATCTTCCCCAGAACCTGAGTACAATGATGTATCGACACACTCGACGGCTTCAGAAGTTCTCTGACCATCGCCTGCAATTCCAAAGCCTTTTCTTCAGGAAGGAATACCTTCTGTAACTCCGTGTCCAGAATCATGCCCAGAAACGTAAGCCGAGTGGTCGGACTCAACTGGGATTTCGGCAAATTGAGAACCCATCCGTGTTGTCGCAGGACCGATAGAGACAACTCCACACTTCTCAGCAATCGTTCCTTGGACCTGGCCTTTATCAGGAAATCGTCCAAGTACGGGATAATTGAAACCCCTTGTTTGCGAAGCAGCACCATCATTTCCGCCATGACCTTGGTGAAAATCCTCAGAGCCGTGGAAAGCCCAAACGGCAACGTCTGAAATTGGTAATGAGAATCCTGTATCTCAAACCTGAGGAAAACCTGATGTGGAGGATATATCGGAACATGTAAGTAGGCATCCTTTATGTCGACTGACGCCATAAAATCCCCCCCTTCTAGGCTGGAGATCACAGCTCGAAGGGATTCCATCTTGAACTTGAAAACTTTCAAGTATGGATTGAGGGATTTTAAATTTAGAATTGGTCTGACCGAACCGTCCGGCTTCGGCACCACAAAGAGGCTCGAGTAGAACCCCTCCCCCCGCTGAGACGAGGGAACGGGAATAATGACCCTCTGTAGACACAGTTTTTGAATCGCTGCTAGCACTACCTCCCTGTCCGGAAGACCTACTGGTAATGCCGAAATGAAGAACCGGTGAGGGGGCATCTCCTGAAACTCCAGTTTGTATCCCTGAGACACGATCTCTAGTACCCAGGGATCCAGGCCTGATTGAATCCAGACCTGACAAACTTCGTAGACGGCCCCCCACCGGTTCGGACTCCCCCAGGGAAGCCCCAGCGTCATGCGGTGGCCTTGGTAGTAGCAAGGGAGGACTTTTGGTCCTGGGCGCCTGAACCTGCAGAAGGTTTCCTTCCCCTCCCTCTACCTTTTGAAGCGAGGAAGGATGAGCCTTTTCCACGCCTGTATTTATTGTGACGAAAGGACTGCATCTGTTGATGTGGTGCCTTTTTCTGTTGTGTGGGAACATAAGGAAGAAAAGAGGACTTACCCACAGTCGCGGTCGAGACCAGGTCAGCCAAGCCGTCCCCGAACAAGACAGTACCTTTGAAGGGTAGCGCTTCCATAGCCTTCTTGGAGTCGGCATCAGCGTTCCATTGATGGATCCACAGGGCCCTCCTGGCTGATATCGACATGGCATTGGTTCTTGAACCCAAGAGACAGACGTCCCTCGCCGCATCTTTTATGTAATCTGCAGCGTCCTTAATATAACCAAGAGTTAGAAGGACATTATCTCTATCCAGAGTATCTATATCATTAGCTAAATTCTCAGCCCATTTAGCAATGGCACTACTCACCCATACCGACGCCACAGCGGGTCTGAGCAATGCACCCGAATTAGCGAAAATGGACTTCAGAGACGGAAGCGCCACCTTCTTAGACAAACGGGATAAAGCTTTGTCAACAGTTGGAGATGCCTCCCATTTTTCCCTGTCATCAGAGGGGAAAGGATACGCCATGTAAATTCTCTTGGGGATCTGCCATTTCTTATCCGGCGACTCCCAAGCCTTTTCACAAAGAGTATTCATTTCATGAGAGGGGGGAAATTTTACCTCAGGTTTTTTTCCCTTGAACAAGCAAATCCTAGTTTCCTGTACCGCAGGTTCATCAGAAATGTGTAAAACATCTTTTATAGCCACAATCATGTACTGAATACTCTTAACTAAACGTGGATGTAACGCTACCTCAGTGAAATCGACGTCAGAATCAGAGTCCGTGTCGGTATCCGTATCCCTCACCTGATTAAACGTCCGCTTTTGGGACCCAGATGGGGTTTGAACCTGAGACAAAGCCTCTTCCATGGACCTTTTCCACACCTGGGTCTGCTCCTCAGACTTATCTAACCTCTTTGATAATGAAGTTACACTCGAGTTTAACGTACTGAGTAATGCTAGTAAATCTGGTGTCGGCTGCGTCGACATTCCTAATTCTAGCCCTGCATCCACTCCCCCAATAACCTCCTCCGGTGAATAAGCTTCCGCCTCAGACATGTCGACACACAGTACCGACACACCACAACACCCAGAACGTCCCTGTTAGGTGACAGGCCTACAAGAAAGCCCAGATAGAGGACACAGAGGGAGTATGCCAGCTCACACCCCAGCGCCCATATATCGCAAACACTATATATGTACCCAGCGCTGCCTACACTAATAAGCACCAAACACTGCGGCCCCCCTCAGTAAAAAGCCCCCCTTTTACTTGGAAAAGTTTGGAAGCGTGGAGGTCCCCGCAGCGTCTCAATCTGTCAGCCGCGTGGTGCAGAGAAAATGGCGCCGGTGAGCTGCGGACGAAGCTCCGCCCCCTTCCCGGCGCGCTCCGGGCCGCCACATTCAAACCTGTAAAAAATATGTCGGCGGGGGTCTGTGTTCGGTGCCGAGGCACCCACAATCATTATGCCGCCCCAAAAAACTTCAGTTACATGCTGCCCAGGGCGCCCCCCCCCCAGCGCCCTGCACCCAGTGTATACCGTTGGTGATGTGTGTGGGAGCATGGAGCACAGCGTGACCGCTGTGCTGTACCTTCTGTCACTGAAGTCTTCTGTTCTTCTCATACTTACCCGACTTCTGTCTTCTGGCTTCTGTGAGGGGGTGACGGCGTGGCTCCGGGAACAAGCAGCTAGGCGCACCAAGTGATCGAACCCTCTGGAGCTAATGGTGTCCAGTAGCCGAGAAGTAGAGCCTTGAAACTCACAGAAGTAGGTCCTGCTTCTCTTCCCTCACTCCCACGCTGCAGGGAGCCTGTAGCCAGCAGGTCACCCTGAAAATAAAAAAACTATCAAAAAGTATTTTCTAGGGAAACTCAGGAGAGCTCCCCTAGTGTGCATCCAGTCACTCCTGGGCACAAAGTCTAACTGAGGTCTGGAGGAGGGGCATAGAGGGAGGAGCCAGTTCACACCCAGTCTTAAGTCTTTTTTTAGTGTGCCCAAGCTCCTGCGGATCCCGTCTATACCCCATGGTCCTTTTGGAGTCCCCAGCATCCTCTAGGACGTAAGAGAAATTAAAAGGACACTTTATTTTCTAGGGCCTTAGTTTAGGACCCCATGAGCTGCGAGCTGCATCTATCTCACGCTGTCAGGCATTAGCATGGGTTGGGAAGAGAAAGAGCCTATTACTGTATTTGTTATATGGGAGGTAATCCAAAAGTGAACACTATCTTTATCAGGGGTCAACTAAGCATGAGTTCAGTAATCTCACAGGAGACATCTTCATAAGGTGTTGGGTGCGATATCCCGGCACTTATCATCCAGATGGTTAGAATCCCAGCAGCAGAATCCTGATGGCTTTTGATGCATATTCTATTCCACTTCTCCTGCAGCCTATCCCTGATCAACCCCTTCAACTGCCTAATCCTAACCGTCCCATAGACTAACCCTAATACTCTTTATCGGGATTCTGACCGCTGGGATGGTGAGTGTCGGGATATTGATTACATCCCTTCAGAATGGCACGAGAATCTAGCTACCGAATCTCTATTGTGTGACTTAAAGACTCCCAGAGCAAATAGGAAACAGAAAACACAAATATCAGGTGATGTCCTATTTCATTAATGGGGAAATGTATCAAACTTTCTAAAAGAGCAGAGAAGTGCTGCCCACCATCCCTTTGGCATCTCATAACCACCACATCTCATTTCTCTCAGCCCACAGCGGTGCAGGAAAATGTGTGGTGTTGGGTTACTGTAACCTACTTCGCATTTCATTACTGAGTACACCACTATAGGGCCCTACAGACATGCCGATCCGCCGCCGAGTTGCCCGACGGCGGATACGGCCGACAGATGACCCGGCAAAGGGGGGGGGGGGGGCAGTGACGGGGGGGAGTGAAGTTTCTTCACTCCCCCCGTCACACGGCTCCATAGAACTGCAGGCAAATATGGACTAGATCGTCCATATTGGCCTGCATGTACAGCCGACGGGGGACCAGCGATGAACGAGCACGGGGCCACGCATCGTTCATCGCTGGAGCCTCCACACTGACAGATATGAACGACTTCTCGTTCATTTATGAACGAGATAGTTCATATCTTTCAAACAAATCGGCATGTGTGTAGGGCCTATAAGAATCAGACTATTACTATTATTGGGCATCATTATTTTACCTTGTACATAAATAATAAAGGTAATTGAAACCATTTGTTAATTCTTCCATCAATAATGTCCTTTTTGGTTTCACCTTTTCGATTACTATATCATTGTATAGCTTAGCTAAATAGTACACATACGATACTGAGAACCCTCTGATCTGCAGGCTCTGTGATGCTTCTGTGTTCCACCAATTACCATTCCAGTTGCCATGAGAAGAAATTTTTCCCCCCACAGAGCTGCTATTGGTGCTAGTGCGGAGAGCCACTGGAGCCATACTAAAGGTAGGTCATTCACTTACTGTGATAACAGGGATTTTCACTGTTTCGATCTATTTAAAAAGTGGGTTACCATAGAGAAATCTCATTTATCCAGTGGTCTCCCAATCAAAGCCCATACACCAGGATGGGGAAAGCAATTCAGAGAATAATGGAAAGGTGGGTTTTCCTTTTCTATTCTCCATATCATTATCCATCTGTAGATTGCGTAATGTTTTGTACTGTATCTTGCAGTGAGGAGTAATATCTTCTTGCTTTCTCCCGGCTCTAAGTGGTAGCTCCTCCCCCCTTCCAGTGTCATAACATTGCATCAGGTATATTGGAGTCATGTGCTGAAGCAGTGGTAGATATTTGTATTTTTGTGCATCAAAACATACATTTTTTTATGACAAGATTGATAACCCATATAATTTATTTAAAAAAGATTTTCTGTGGATCACTCCATGGAGTTGTACAATAGTTTTTTTTTTAGGAGGCAGGAGATTACTAATTTGGTTAAATGGTTCACTGTGAAACTGTTTCATTTGTATATGTTTGAGCTAAAGTAGGTGATCATAACGTTTCCTTGTTTAGTTATATTTGTGGCAGTGGTTCTCAACCTCAACCTTCAAGTACCCCCCAACAGGCCATGTTATGAGGATTTCAGTCTAGGTAAACAGGGGGGATAATTACTGAACCAGCAAAATAGATTAACCCCCATCTGTGCATGATTAAATAATCGTTACGGTAGACTTACCGTTGATAACGCTATTTCTACTAAGTTCACAGGACAACATTGGGATATGAGGTAGCGACAGCGGATTAGCACCAAACAATCAAAGCTTTCGTCCTCCCAGCATGCAACGGGCCTCCTGGCTCAGGCAAAGGAGCATCGTAGAGAGCCCTAATCAGGCGATAAGAACACACATGCACACCCTTCCGTACAAGAAGGATTTGGTTTGTGAGTGAAAGGCTCCTCAAATCAAGTGCATCAGTGTGGGATCCCTGTGGATCCTGTGGACTTAGGAGAAATAGCATTATCAACGGTAAGTCTACCATAACGATTATTTCTCCGTCAGGGTCCACAGGTTATCCACAGGATAACATTGGGATGTCCCAAAGCAATTTAGTGGCGAGGACGCTCCTGATTGGACAGGAGAATCCTTCGCCCGAATTCAGCGTACTAAGAGGCAAAGGTATCAAAGTCATAATGTCTAATGAATGTGTTAATGGAAGACCATGTGGCTGCCTTACATATCTGTTTTGCTGAAACACCACGTTGTGCTGCCCATGATGGACCTACCTTACAAGTAGAGTGAGCAGAGACATTAGCCGGAACAGGGAGATCAGCTTGAGAATATGCTTCTGAAATCGTCATCTGAAGCCACCTCGCCAGTGTCTGCTTATCAGCAGGCAATCCTCTCTTGTGAAATCCGTAAAGAACAAAGTTAGTATCTATTTTTCTGATGGCACTGGTACGAGCCATGTAGATCCTTAAGGCACAGACTACGTCCAATGATGCATCTCCCGCAGAAAGGTCCGGCCCCTGGAAGGCCGGGACTACAATTTCTTTGTTAAGGTGGAAATTAGACACCACCTTAGGAAGATACCCAGATTTGGTTCTGAGAACCACTCTATCTGGATAAAAATATCAGAAAAGGAGGGTGACATAACAAAGCCCCTGAATCTAAAACTCTTCTAGCTGAAGCAATAGCCAGTAGAAAGAGAACTTTAGTTGTCAACCATTTAAGATCCACTTGTTTTAATGGTTCAAATGGGGCAACTTGAAAAGCCTTTAGGACTAACGTTAAATCCCAAGGTAATGTAGGATGAACAAAAGGAGGGTGAATGTGCAGCATTCCCTGGAAAAAAGTGCCCGCATCCTGTAGGTTAGTAATTTTCTTTTGGAACCATACAGCCAATGCTGACACTTGCACTCTCAAGGAAGCCACCTGTAGACCTTTGTCCATTCCTGCCTGAAAGAATGCTAAGACTCTGGAAACTCTGAAGAACCTACGGTCAAATTTCCGGTCACTGCACCATTGAATATAGGCTTGCCATATTCGGTGACAAATGCGAGCTGAGGAAGGTTTCCTTGCTCTGAGCATTGTTTGAATCATAGGTGCCGATTTATGTTTTTGCTGGTGGGTGCTCGGCAGGAGGCGGCAGCGGGAATGAACGGGCGACCGCAGCAGTGACTAATGCCCATTACACATTATGCAACATAATGCCTATTACACATTATGCCACACACCGTAATGCCCATTACGATATATGCCACACACTGTAATGCCCATTATGTGTTATGCCACCCACTGTAACATCAATTACATATTATGCCACACACAGTTATGACCCTGACACCATTTTATGCCCCACACACAATAATGCTCCTTACAAATGATGCCACACAGTAAGGCTTCTAATAACTTTTAAATTACCTGCCTGTTGTCAGGGGTCTCGTGCTCGTTGACAAGGGTTTCATGAATACTGTCAGGGGTTTAATGCTCTGGGTTCCATGCTCGCAGGGGTCTCCTGCGCATTGCCAGGGATTGTATGCGCATTGTCAGGGGTCTCATTTGCATTGCTAGGGGTCTCCTTCGCGTTGCCAGGGGTTTCATGCGCGTTGCCAGGGGTCTCCTGCGCGTTGCCAGGGGTCTCCTTTGCGTTGCCAGGGGTCTCCTAAATATACTGCTAGCCTCCGCAGCCCCAGCAGTGGATTGAGAAGTGCTGGGGGCTGCGGAAGCGCTTCTGTATACTGCAGTGTAAAATAATACTTTAAAATGCCCGCCGCCGGGGAGAGAGGTGCTAGAGGTCAAATGTGACCTCTAGCGTCTGTCTCCAACTTGGCGGCAGCCATTTTTGGTGGGGTTTTTCACACTGCACTGTACGGAAGCGCTTCCGCAGCCCCCAGCGCGTCTCAATTCATTGTGGGGGCTGCGGGCGGTGGCTAGCGGTAACTACTGGGGAAGCGGTTGGTTCTGTGAGTGCTCGGGAGTACCCACGGAATCGGCGCCTATGATTTGAATTATCTGTTGTGAGAATCCTCTTGCTCTCAGGATGGAAGTCTCAAGAGCCATGCCGTCAAAGACAGTCGATCCAGGTGCTTGTGATAGCAAGGACCCTGAGACAGTAGATCTGAAGGGTGTGGTATGGTATGCCGGCGGCCGGGCTCCCGGCGACCAGCATACTGGCGCCGGGAGGCTGACCGCCGGCATACAGACAGTGTGGCGAGCGCAAAGGAGCCCCTTGCGGGCACGGTGGCGCGCTACGCTATTTATTCTCCCTCCAGGGGGGTCGTGGACCCCCACGAGGGAGAATAGCTGTCGGTATGCCAGGTGTCGGGATCCCGGCGCCGGTATACTGTGCGCCGGGATCCCGACATTCGGCATACTGAAGACCACCCGATCTGAACATTGAGGGAGTAGGAATGGAGCATCCATCGACATCCTCTGCAGATCTGTGTATCAATGTATTCTGGGCAAAGCTGGAGCTATTAGTATCACAGCGCCCTTTACTTGTTTTACCTCTCGCATTACCCTGGGTAACAGGGCGATTGGAGGAAACACATAAGACAGATGAAAGTCCCATCTCATCGACAGGGCATCCACAAAGATCGCTCTGGGATCCTTTGTATCTCCGGTAACCCCCATTTGTCTACCAGAATTTGGAAGACCTCTGGGTGTAAAGCCCATTCGTTTGCATGAATGGCGTGTCGACTTAGAAAAACCGCTTCCCAGTTTAGAACTCCTGGAATGAACACTGCGGACAAGGCTGGATGATGAAGTACTGCCCACTTTAACGTGCGACTTACCTCCTTCATTGCATTCTGGCTGCGAGTTCCTCCCTGATGGTTGAGATACGATACTACCGTTGCATTGTCCGAGCAGATTTGGACTGGTTTCCCCTGAAGGATGTCCTTTGTCTGAATAAGTGCCATATATATGGCCCGAAGTTCCAATATATTTATTGGCAGGCAACTTTATTCCTTGGTACACTGCCCCCAGGAAGCAGCTCCTTCCTGACACTGCTCCCCAGCCCTGGAGACTGGCATCCGTTGTCAGAATTTCCCAATCTGATATCCAAAAGGGTCTCCCTTTGTCCTGATGGGATGTCTGTAGCCACCAGGTTACTGACCTCCTTACTTCCAGAGGAAGGACCATAGTCTGCGTTTTTATTGTTTGATGAAAACCATCCCATTTGGAAAGGATCAGACGTTGCAGAGGCCTTGAATGGAAATGAGCATACTCCACCATGTCGAATGTCAACACCATTAACCCCATCACAAGCATTACGGCGTGAATAGCTACCCTTTGACTGTGTAGCAGCTCCTGAATCTTCGACTGAATTTTGGATATTTTGTTCAGAGGTAGAATTACTCTCTGAAGACCTGAATCCAGGGACGACTTTGCCCAATTTATGAGCCAAAAGTGTCTCTGTAAACAAGCTACCGTCTGTTGCAGATGACACTGAAGCAATTCCTGAGACTGTGCCAGGATTACTATTTCGTCGAGGTATAGAACAATCCTTATCCCTTGCTGATGGAGATAAGATGCCAATACCACCATCATTTTGGTGAATACTCTGGGAGCTGTGGCCAGTCCAAATGGTAGAGCCTAAAACTGAAAATGATGCTAGAGGATAGCAAACATGAGATAGCGCTGATGGGACAGTGCTATAGGAACATGTAGGTAAGCATCCTGGATATCCAGGGATACCGTAAAATCCTCCAGCTCCATTGCCAAAATAATGGAATATAAAGTCTCAATATGAAACCTAGGCACCCAAATGTACTTGTTCAGCACTTTGAGATTGAGTATGGGCCGGAACTACACATTTGGCTTCTGGACTAGAAACAGGTTGGAATAAAAACCTTATCCTGATTGTGCAGGAGGAACTGGAATTATGACTCCTGACTGAAGCAACTTCTGAACTGCCTCTTGCAAAGCCCTGGCCTTCGTTTCCACTGAAGACTGGCTGGTACAAAAAGAACTTTGAGGAGGGTGTTTCTTGAAAGCAAACGCATAACCATGAGATATCGCTTCTTGCATCCAGGCATCTATGGTAGATTGCTGCCAGATCTGTGCAAACTGAAGTCAGCCTCCCACCCTGGGTCCCCTAGGTGGAGGCCCGCACCATCAGACTGATGGCTTATCTTCTGATTTGGAAGCCAGTCCTTTGGTAGCCCAGTGCTTTTTAGTCTTACCAGACTTGTAAGATTGAGACTGTTTGCCATAACCCTTTCCTATTGCTTTTCCTTGAGTCCGAAAGGGCCAAAAAGCTGGAAATCTAGGCTTGGATTTATGTGTGGAAGGAAACTTTACTTTCTTGGAATCTGCTTCTCACTCCAAAATACTGTTTAATTCTTACCAAAAAGAATAGATCCAGTTAAAGGCAAAGACCCCAGAACCTTCTTAGATTCTGAGTCAGCTTTCCATGTACGTAGCCAAATCGCTCTGCGAGCTGCTACTGCTGAGGCCTGAGAGGCAATTGTACCCATATCCAAAGTTGCTTTTTCCATAAAAATAGCCACCTGTTTGATCTATGCAATATGGGATTTTTGCTCTCTAGATACCCTGGCTGCCACTGCGTTTGCCATCCAGGCTGAAGCCATGGCTGGTCTTATGATTGCCCCAGACAAAGAGAAAATGTTTTTTTTTTTTAGAAAACCATCTATTTTCCTATCCGTGACATCATTTAATGAAGTTGAAGGCAGATTTAATGTAGATTTTCGCAACAATCGAATGACATGCGTATCTACTTTGGGAGCCACCTACCTTTTTAAACAGTCCCCAGCCGGAAAAGGATAATAGGAATTCCATTTCTTTGGAATCCTAAACTTCTTACTGGGCGTAACCCAGGCCTCTTGCATAATTTCTGTCAGCTGATCTGACCCAGGAAACTCAGTCTTAACTGTTTTGGGACGTTTAAATAAGATTTTACTTACCGATAAATCTATTTCTCGTAGTCCGTAGTGGATGCTGGGACTCCGTAAGGACCATGGGGAATAGCGGCTCCGCAGGAGACAGGGCACAAAATAAAAGCTTGAGATATCAGGTGGTGTGCACTGGCTCCTCCCCCTATGACCCTCCTCCAAGCCAGTTAGGATACTGTGCCCGGACGAGCGTACATAATAAGGAAGGATATTGAATCCCGGGTAAGACTCATACCAGCCACACCAATCACACCGTACAACTCGTGATCTGAACCCAGTTAACAGTATGATAATTTTAAAGGAGCCTCTGAAAAGATGGCTCAACAATAATAACCCGAATTTTTTGTAACAATAACTATATACAAGTATTGCAGACAATCCGCACTAGGGATGGGCGCCCAGCATCCACTACGGACTACGAGAAATAGATTTATCGGTAAGTAAAATCTTATTTTCTCTAACGTCCTAAGTGGATGCTGGGACTCCGTAAGGACCATGGGGATTATACCAAAGCTCCCAAACGGGCGGGAGAGTGCGGATGACTCTGCAGCACCGAATGAGAGAACTCCAGGTCCTCCTCAGCCAGGGTATCAAATTTGTAGAATTTAGCAAACGTGTTTGCCCCTGACCAAGTAGCTGCTCGGCAAAGTTGTAAAGCCGAGACCCCTCGGGCAGCCGCCCAAGATGAGCCCACTTTCCTTGTGGAATGGGCTTTTACTGATTTTGGCTGTGGCAATCCTGCCACGGAATGTGCAAGCTGAATTGTACTACAAATCCAACGAGCAATCGTCTGCTTTGAAGCAGGAGCACCCAGCTTGTTGGGTGCATACAGGATAAACAGCGAGTCAGTTTTCCTGACTCCAGCCGTCCTGGAAACATATATTTTCAAGGCCCTGACAACGTCCAGCAACTTAGAGTCCTCTAAGTCCCTAGTAGCCGCAGGTACCACAATAGGTTGGTTCATGTGAAATGCAGAAACCACCTTAGGTAGAAATTGAGGACTCGTCCTCAATTCCGCCCTGTCAGAATGAAAATTTAGGTAAGGGCTTTTACATGATAAAGCCGCCAATTCTGACACACGCCTAGCTGAAGCCAAGGCCAACAGCATCGACACCTTCCACGTGAGATATTTTAAATCTACCGTAGACAATGGTTCAAACCAGTGTGATTTTAGAAATCTCAACACAACATTGAGATCCCAAGGTGCCACTGGAGGCACAAAAGGAGGCTGTATGTGCAGCACCCCTTTCACAAATGTCTGAACTTCAGGTACTGAAGCCAGTTCTTTCTGGAAGAATATCGACAGGGCCGAAATTTGAACCATAATGGACCCTAATTTTAGGCCCATAGACAGTCCTGTTTGCAGGAAATGCAAGAAACGACCCAGTTGAAATTCCTGTGTAGGGGCCTTCTTGGCCTCACACCACGCAACATATTTACGCCAAATGCGGTGATAATGTTTTGCGGTTACTTCCTTTCTGGCTTTTACCAGAGTAGGGATGACTTCTTCTGGAATGCCCTTGTCCTTCAGGATCCGGCGTTCAACCGCCATGCCGTCAAACGCAGCCGCGGTAAGTCTTGGAACAGACAAGGCCCCTGCAGTAGCAGGTCCTGTCTTAGAGGTAGAGGCCACGGTTCGTCCGTGAGCATCTCTTGAAGTTCCGGGTACCAAGACCTTCTTGGCCAATCCGGAACCACGAGTATAGTTCTTACTCCTCTCCTTCTTATGATTCTCAATACTTTCGGTATGAGGGGCAGAGGAGGGAATACATACACTGACTGGTACACCCACGGCGTTACCAGAGCGTCCACTGCTATTGCCTGAGGGTCCCTTGACCTGGCGCAATATCTGTCCAGTTTTTTGTTTAGACGTGACGCCATCATGTCCACCTTTGGTCTTTCCCAACGGTTTACAATTTGGTGGAAGACTTCTGGGTGAAGTCCCCCCTCTCCCGGGTGAAGGTCGTGTCTGCTGAGGAAGTCTGCTTCCCAGTTGTCCACTCCCGGAATGAACACTGCTGACAGTGCTATCACATGATTTTCCGCCCAGCGAAGAATCCTTGCAGTTTCTGCCATTGCCCTCCTGCTTCTCGTGCCGCCCTGTCTGTTTATGTGGGCGACTGACGTGATGTTGTCCGACTGGATCAACACCGCCTGACCCTGAAGCAGAGGTTTTGCTTGAATTAAGGCATCGTAAATGGCCCTTAGTTCTAGAATGTTTATATGAAGAGATGTTTCCATGCTTGACCACAAGCCCTGGAAATTCCTTCCCTGTGTGACTGCTCCCCAGCCTCTCAGGCTGGCATCCGTGGTTACCAGGATCCAATCCTGAATGCCAAATCTGCGGCCCTCTAGTAGATGAGCCCTCTGAAGCCACCACAGGAGAGACACCCTTGTCCTTGGCGACAGGGTTATCCGTTGATGCATCTGAAGATGCGATCCGGACCATTTTCCCAGTAGATCCCACTGAAAAGTTCTTGCATGGAATCTTCCGAATGGAATCGCTTCGTAAGAAGCCACCATTTTTCCCAGGACCCTTGTGCACTGATGCACTGAGACCTGTCCTGGTTTTAGGAGGTTCCTGACTAGCTCGGATAACTCCCTGGCCTTCTCCTCCGGGAGAAACACCTTCTTCTGGACAGTGTCCAGAATCATTCCTAAGAACAGTAGACGTGTCGTTGGAATCAGCTGCGATTTTGGAATATTTAGAATCCATCCGTGCTGACTTAGCACTACCTGAGATAGTGCCACTCCGACTTCTAACTGTTCCTTGGTTCTTGCCCTTATCAGGAGATCGTCCAAGTAAGGGATAATTAAGATGCCTTTTCTTCGTAGAAGAATCATCATTTCGGCCATTACCTTGGTAAAGACCCGAGGCGCCGTGGACAATCCAAACGGCAGTGTCTGAAACTGATAATGACAGTTTTGTACTACAAACCTGAGGTACCCTTGGTGAGAAGGATATATTGGGACGTGGAGATACGCATCCTTGATGTCCAGCGACACCATATAGTCCCCCTCTTCCAGGTTCGCTATCACCGCTCTGAGTGACTCCATCTTGAATTTGAACCTTTTTATGTAAGTGTTCAAAGATTTTAGATTTAATATTGGTCTCACCGAGCCGTCCGGCTTCGGTACCACAAATAGTGTGGAATAATACCCCTTCCCCTGTTGTAAGAGGGGTACCTTGATTATCACCTGCTGGGAGTACAGCTTGTGAATGGCTTCCAGAACTGCCTCCCTGTCGGAGGGAGACTTTGGTTTTGTCTGAGTCTGCTTGTAAAGCCCCAGCGTCATGCTGAAGACTTGGCAGAAGCAGGGGAGGGCTTCTGCTCCTGGGAAGCGGCTGCATGGTGCTGCCTTTTTCCTCTTCCTCTGCCCTTGGGCAGAAAAGAGTGACCTTTTGCTCGCTTGTACTTATGGGAACGAAAGGACTGAGTTTGAAAAGACTGTGTCTTTTTCTGTTGATGTGAAGTAACCTGGGGTAAAAAGGTGAATTTTCCAGCCGTTGCCGTGGCCACCAGGTCTGTTAGACCAGCCCCAAATAACTCCTCCCCCTTATACGGCAATACTTCCATGTGCCGTTTGGAATCTGCGTCCCCTGACCACTGTCTGGTCCATAATGCTCTTCTGGCAGAGATGGACATTGCGCTTACTCTTGATGCCAGGGTACAAATATCCCTCTGCGCATCACGCATATATAGCAATGCATCCTTTAAATGTTCTATAGTTAACAGAATATTGTCCCTATCCAGGGTATCAATATTCTCAGTCAGGGAATCCGCCCATGCGACTCCAGCACTGCACATCCAGGCTGATGCGATTGCTGGTCGCAGTATAACACCAGTATGTGTGTATATACTTTTCAGGATATTTTCCAGCCTCCTATCAGCTGGTTCTTTGAGGGTGGCCGTATCAGGGGACGGTAACGCTACTTGTTTAGATAAACGTGTGAGCGCCTTATCTACCCTAGGGGGTGTTTCCCACCGTGCCCTAACCTCTGGCGGGAAAGGGTATAGTGCTAATAACTTATTAGAAATTAGCTGTTTTTTATCGGGGGAAACCCACGCTTTATCACACACCTCATTTATTTCCTCAGACTCAGGAAAAACTATTGGCAGTTTTTTCACACCCCACATAATACCCGCCTTTGAGGTATTTGTAGTGTCAGAAAGGTTCAATGCCTCTTTCATTGCCGTGATCATGTAACGTGTGGCCCTACTGGACATTACGTTTGTCTCGTCACCGTCGACACTAGATTCAGTATCTGTATCTGGATCCGTGTCGACCCACTGAGGTAGCGGCCGTTTTAGGGCCCCTGAGGGTGTCTGAGACGCCTGAACAGGCACTAATTGATTTGCCGGCTTTCTCATGTCGTCAACAGTTTTTTGTAAATTGCTGACATTATCACTTAATTGCTTAAACACAATCATCCAGTCAGGTGTCGACTCCCTAGGGGGTGACATCACTAACACAGGCAACTGCTCCGCCTCCACCTCATTTTCCTCCTCATACATGTCGACACACGCGTACCGACACACAGCACACACACCGGGAATGCTCTGATAGAGGACAGGACCCTACTTAGCCCTTTGGAGAGACAGAGGGAGAGTCTGCCAGCACACACCCAGCGCTATATATATACAGGGATAACCTTATATAAGTGTTAATCCCTTATAGCTGCTGTTAATCTAGTTATTTGCTGCCAAAATGCCCCCCCTTCTCTTTTTTACCCTGAATCAGATGCACTACTGCAGGGGAGAATCAGGGAGCCGTCCTTCCAGCGGAGCTGTGAGGGAATAATGGCGCCAGTGTGCTGAGGAGATAGGCCCCGCCCCTTCACGACGTCCTTAACTCCCGCTTTTTTGTGTAAAATGGCAGGGGAAAAAATACATCCATATAGCCCTGGAGCTATATGTGATGTATTCCTTTTGCCAGCTAAGGTATATGTGTGTTATATTGCGTCTCAGGGCGCTCCCCCCCAGCGCCCTGCACCCTCAGTGACCGGAGTGTGAAGTGTGCTGAGAGCAATGGCGCACAGCTGCGGTGCTGTGCGCTACCTTAGTCTTGAAGACAGGATGTCTTCTGCCGCCGCTTTCACCGGACCTTCGTCTCTTCTGGCTCTGTAAGGGGGACGGCGGCGCGGCTCCGGTGACCCATCCAGGCTGAACCTGTGATCGTCCCTCTGGAGCTAACGTCCAGTAGCCTAAGAAGCCCAATCCACTCTGCACTCAGGTGAGTTCGCTTCTTCTCCCCTTAGTCCCACGATGCAGTGAGCCTGTTGCCAGCAGGACTCACTGAAAATAAAAAAAACCTAACTAAACTTTTATTCTAAGCAGCTCTGGAGAGCTACCTAGTTTGCACCCTTCTCGGCCGGGCACAAAAATCTAACTGGCTTGGAGGAGGGTCATAGGGGGAGGAGCCAGTGCACACCACCTGATATCTCAAGCTTTTATTTTGTGCCCTGTCTCCTGCGGAGCCGCTATTCCCCATGGTCCTTACGGAGTCCCAGCATCCACTTAGGACGTTAGAGAAAACACAGGTGCCTTAGATTTTAACAAAGGCTCTGCTGCATCCTCTAAGGATAGAATGGCTTTCATAGCACTAATTAGCTCAGGTATGTCCACTGAGCTAATGCCTTCCTCCTCGTCTCTGTATGCAGACCCGGAGTGCGACGAGTCCTCATCCTCCGACGAGTCCTCATCTGAAACATGTGTAGACTGTGAAGATGTTGTTTCATGTCTATGTGATTTACTTACCCCTGGCCTTTCAGCCTGCTTTTGTTGAGAGGCTGCCAATTCCTGTGCTGGATGTAATAAACTCCAGGTGAAATGTTGCATGTAAGGGTTAATAGGGTAAACCTATCCCTGGTATAGGAGCTGGCATTATCCGCTCAGCTATACTGGATAATGTCTGTGCAAAAGTAGCCCATGGGGGTTCTATGTGAACCTGTGCCTGCCTCGGATTATTTAAGAGGCTTTGGTGAAAGCTAAAACAATTTGCACATAATTCATTTTGAACCAGATCCTGAGAGGTTAACCCAGCTTTACAAGAGAAACATGAAACAAGTGTTGGTGTTACTGTGGAGAGAGTATCCTCCTCACCCTTGCCTCTCTTAGACATGATAAATAAATCACACACCTCTACAGTGTTACTACACAATTTGTGACTGCAATCACTTTAAATTTTGTTAAAGTGACATACAATCCAATCCCTCCCTGCTTTGCACCCGCATTGAGGATCGGAATACACAGAAGACTGACAGAATTATTAGTAAAGTCAGCAATCACACTAGCAATCAGTCACAGGTTATACTTTAGTATAATAAGCAATATGAGCACATAATCAACTACCGATACATTTTAGGTATGTAGGAGAAACATATAACCGCATTACCTTATATAGGAGTTTAAACGTATTCAGTCACACAGCGAAAGAAACAGCAGTAATAGTTTATAGACTCATATGCATCAGGCACTTATCCAACTATTCGTACCCAAAAGGTAGATAGAGACTTAGTGCTGTATCACCCGGCTCAGGAGAGTGGGATACAGGGAGACTTCACCTCGCTTCCTGGATCGATCAATATGTTAGTGAACGCTGAGTGGATCCAGACGCTATTAGTGCACACAATCGCCCCGTGAACCTTCAGTGAACACAGACGCCCAAGTGAACACTGACGCACCAGCCACATAGCCGCTTATGCTGCGACTGGGTCCTTTCAGATACACAGCGTCTCAGACGGAAGCGGGAACTCAGTTCATGGCGGGAAACTTGGATGAAACTGGTCATGAACCAGGAGGAGGGACGACCAAGGGAGCGCCTTACTCCCCACTGCTGACATCAACCCTAGGGATCGCGGCCTCATACAACCTCTGGAGCCTATGATCCCCAGGCCTAGCTCTGGTGCACCCGAGGTGGCAGCCACGTAGTGACTGTTTTTGTAGTCTCCATCCTGAAAGAGTGCGTCTGTGTCTCGCGTTTCCCCTACTAAGCGGAACCGATGCCTTACCTTCTCCCCGTGCTCCGGCCACAGCCTGGAAAAGTCTGCTGGACTTGCTAGTACAGCCTACACAAATGCTGGAGTTGTTGGAGCGGCTCTTTCCAAGGAATGTATAAGACGCTTTTTAGAAAGATCGCTCAAACAACATAGTAAGACTATAAAAATAAAATAAAAAAAGCTTATGGCTGCTAAAAACCAGCAGCCCATTGACCATGCTCTGCCTCCTGCCGCACCAAACAAAAAACAACTGATATGCCTGAGCCAGGAAGCGGGGATATAGGGACGGGCCCATTGCATGATGGGAGGCCCAAAGCTTTCAGCGTTTGGTGCCAATCCGCTGTCGCTACCTCATATCCCAATGTTATCCTGTGGATAACCTGTGGACCCTGCCGGAGAAATATTACCTGTTAGTGGTACTGTACTTGAGGCCTGGAGCTGAGAAACACTGGTCTAGGGAAAGAGAAATTGTACAGGGTTGTATAACCAATAATTGCTAACAGAGTGTATGTATTCACATAGAACGGAGAAGGCTAATGGACATGCCTGTCGCTCTACAGTGCATGCACAATGGAAATTATTATTTGCAGCCAATCACATTACCTTAATACCTCTGGGATTGGAGCTGCGCTGGGGTTACAAGTTAACTATCTCGCTGACAGAGGAGTCTTGAATCCCTAACATAATAATAATAATAATAATAATAATAATATTTTACACTTACCGGTAAATCTATTTCTCGTAGTCCATAGAGGATGCTGGGGACTCCATAAGGAGCATGGGGAATAGACAGGCTCTGCAGGAGACATGGGCACTTTAAGAAAGACTTTGGACTCTGGGTGTGCACTGGCTCCTCCCTCTATGCCCCTCCTCCAGACCTCAGTTAGGGAAACTGTGCCCAGAGGAGATGGACAGTACGAGGAAAGGATTTGGTTAATACAAGGGCAAGATTCATACCAGCCACACCGTATAACTTGTGATAAACTACCCAGTTAACAGTATGAACAACCAACACATAACACTTATGTCAGCAACAACTATATACAAGTCTTGCAGAAGTAGTCCGCACTTGGGACGGGCGCCCAGCATCCTCTACGGACTACGAGAAATAGATTTACCGGTAAGTGCTAAATCTTATTTTCTCTAACGTCCTAGAGGATGCTGGGGACTCCGTAAGGACCATGGGGATTATACCAAAGCTCCCAAACGGGCGGGAGAGAGCGGATGACTCTGCAGCACCGATTGAGCAAACAGGAGGTCCTCCTCAGCCAAGGTATCAAACTTATAGAACTTTGCAAAGGTGTTTGACCCCGACCAAGTAGCAGCTCGGCACAACTGTAACGCCGAGACCCCTCGGGCAGCCGCCCAAGAAGAGCCCACCTTCCTAGTGGAATGGGCCTTAACCGACTTAGGCAATGGCAATCCTGCCGTAGAATGTGCCTGCTGAATCGTGTTACAGATCCAGCGAGCAATAGTCTGCTTTGAAGCAGGAGCGCCAACCTTGTTGGCTGCATACAGGACAAATAGTGCTTCTGTTTTTCTGACTCTAGCCGTTCTGGCCACGTAAATTTTCAAAGCCCTGACCACATCCAGGGACTCGGAATCCTCCAAGTCACGCGTAGCCACAGGCACAACAATAGGTTGATTCATATGAAAGGATGAAACCACTTTAGGTAGGAATTGAGGACGAGTCCGCAATTCCGCCCTATCCACATGAAAAACCAGATAGGGGCTTTTATGTGATAAAGCCGCCAATTCCGAGACTCGCCTAGCCGAAGCCAAGGCTAGCAACATGACCACCTTCCAAGTGAGATATTTTAACTCCACCGTTTTGAGTGGTTCAAACCAATGTGACTTAAGAAAACTTAACACCACGTTAAGATCCCAAGGCGCCACCGGAGGTACAAAAGGAGGCTGAATATGCAGCACTCCCTTCACAAATGTCTGTACTTCAGGTAGAGAAGTCAATTCTTTTTGAAAGAAAATGGATAAGGCCGAAATTTGAACCTTTATGGACCCTAATTTTAGGCCCAAATTCACTCCTGTTTGTAGGAAGTGAAGGAGACGGCCCAAATTAAACTCCTCCGTAGGAGCAGTCCTGGCCTCACACCAAGAAACATATTTTCGCCATATACGGTGATAATGTTTCGATGTCACGTCCTTCCTAGCCTTGATCAGGGTAGGAATGACTTCCTCCGGAATACCTTTTTCTGCTAGGATCCGGCGTTCAACCGTCATGCCGTCAAACGCAGCCGCGGTAAGTCTTGGAACAGACAGGGACCCTGCTGCAGCAGGTCCTGTCTTAGAGGAAGAGGCCATGGATCTTCTGTGAGCAACTCTTGCAGATCCGGATACCAAGTCCTTCGTGGCCAATCTGGAACAATGAGGACTGTTTTCACCCTTCTTAGTCTTATTATTCTCAACACCTTGGGTATGAGAGGTAGAGGAGGGAACACATAGACCGATCTGAACACCCAAGGTGTCACTAGAGCGTCCACCGCTACCGCCTGAGGGTCTCTTGACCTGGCGCAATACCGCTTTAGCTTTTTGTTGAGACGGGACGCCATCATGTCTATCTGAGGCAGTCCCCACCGACCCACGATCTGTGCGAAGACGTCTTGATGAAGTCCCCACACTCCCGGATGCAGGTCGTGCCTGCTGAGGAAGTCCGCTTCCCAGTTGTCCACCCCCGGGATGAATACAGCTGATAGGGCGCTTACATGGCCTTCCGCCCAGCAAAGAATCCTGGTCGCTTCTGCCATGGCCGCTTTGTTCCTTGTGCCGCCTTGGCGGTTTACATGAGCCACTGCTGTGACATTGTCTGACTGAATCAGAACTGGTTTGTCCCGAAGCAATGCCTCCGCCTGGCGTAGGGCGTTGTATATGGCCCTCAACTCCAGGACGCTGATGTGGAGACAAGTCTCTAGATTCGACTAGAGACCTTGGAAATTTCTTCCCAGTGTGACTGCTCCCCAACCTCGGAGGCTTGCGTCCGTGGTCACCAGGATCCACTCCTGAATTCCGAACCTGCGGCCTTCTAGGAGGTGAGCACTGTGCAGCCACCACAGGAGAGATACCCTGGCTCTTGGAGACAGAGTGATCCTCTGATGCATATGTAAATGGGACCCGGACCATTTGTCCAGTAGATCCCATTGAAAGGTCCTCGCATGGAACCTTCCGAAGGGGATGGCCTCGTACGATGCCACCATCTTCCCCAGGACACGCGTGCAGTGATGCACTGAAACCTTTTTTTAGCTTTAATAGGTTCCTGACCAGGGCTATGAGCTCCCGAGCCTTTTCGATCGGAAGAAAAACCTTTTTCTGGTCTGTGTCTAGAATCAGACCCAGAAAGGTCAGGCGCGTTGTAGGGACTAGCTGGGACTTCGATATATTGAGAATCCAGCCGTGCCCCTGCAACATCCTCACCGTCAGCGATACGCTGTCCAGCAACTTCTCCCGAGATCTCGCCTTTATGAGGAGATCATCCAAGTATGGGATAATTGTGACACCCTGCTTGCGCAGGAGCACCATCATTTCCGCCATTACCTTGGTGAAAATTCTCAGGGCTGTGGAAATCCCAAACGGCAACGTCTGAAATTGGTAATGACAGTCCTGTACTGCAAATCTCAGGAACGCCTGGTGAGGAGGGAAAATCGGAACATGAAGGTATGCATCCTTTATGTCCAGGGACACCATCCAATCCCCCCCTCCAGGCTGGCGATGACCGCTCTGAGCGATTCCATCTTGAACTTGAACTTTTTCAAGTACAAGTTCAGGGATTTTAGATTCAAAATGGGCCTGACCGAACCGTCCGGTTTCGGGACCACAAACAGGGTTGAGTAATACCCCTTTCCTTGCTGGAGAAGAGGAACTTTGACTATCACCTGTTGAAGATACAATTAGTGTTCACTCTAGGCTGTTTCAGCAGGGCGCCGCGCCCTGCCCGTTTTTCAACAGGCAAAACCCGCCCTGCCCCTTTTGCGGCGCCCTGCTAGAACAGCCGCCCGCTCCCTGTCCTCCCGGCGTGTATAGATGCCGTGCGCATGCGCGCAGCATCCATTCACGCATTGGGAGAGGGCTGGGGGAAGCCCAGCACCGACGGAGGTGCTGGGCACGCCCCCAACAGTGACGTCGCCGGCCACAGACGCTCTCTATAGTAGCGTCTGTGGGCCGCACCGCCCCCTAAAATGACGGAGGCGTGGCCACGCCCCCTAATTTGCGTGGTCGCGCCCCCATTTCGGACGCGCGCGCGGCGAAGCACATGTGCCCCCCTGAGTCCGGCGCCCTGCCCCTTTTCACTCCTAGAGTGAACACTATACAATTTTTGAATTGCAGTCAACACTAACTCCCTCTCTGACGGGGAAGCTAGCAGAGCCGATTTGAAAAACCGGCGAGGAGGCACGTCTTCGAATTCCAGCCTGTATCCCTGAGAAACAATCTCTATAGCCCAGGGATCCACCTGTGAGTGAACCCAGGCCTGGCTGAAAAATCGAAGACGTGCCCCCACTTGAGCTGACTCCCCCCGGGAAGCCCCAGCGTCATGCGGTGGACTTTGCAGATGTAGGGGAGGACTTCTGCTCCTGGGAACTAGCTGCATGCAGATTTTTCCCTTGCCTTTTCCTCTGGCAAGGAAGGACGATCCCCGTACCTTCTTGTTTTTATTGGAACGAAAGGACTGCATTTGATAATGAGGTGCCTTTTTAGTATGCTGCGGGGGGACATAAGGTAAGAAATTCAAATTACCGGCCGTAGCAGTAGAGACAAGGTCCGAGAGGCCTTCTCCAAACAACTCCTAACCCTTGTAAGGCAACGACTCCATATGCCGCTTTGAGTCGGCATCCCCCGTCCACTGTCGGGTCCACAGGAGTCGCCTAGCAGAAATAGACATAGCATTATTTCTGGAGCTTAGTAAACAAATGTCTCTCTGAGCATCCCTCATATATAAAGCAGATCTTTGATATGCTCTAGGGTCATTAGAATGGTATCCTTATCTAGGGTGTCAAGTTCCGTAGATAAGGAATCTGTCCATGCTGCGACAGCACTACACACCCAGGCCGATGCCATAGCCGGTCTAACGCTAGTACCGGAATGTGTGTAAATGTGCTTCATGGTAACCTCCTGCTTACGATCAGCAGGATCCTTGAGGGAAGCTGTATCCTGAGAAGGCAGTGCCACCTTCTTGGATAAGCGTGTCAGCGCCTTGTCTACCTTCGTCGAAGATTCCCATCGTATCCTGTCCTTTTGTGGAAAGGGATACGCCATAAGAATCCTTTTGGGAACTTGTAGTCTCCTATCTGGAGATTCCCAAGCCTTTTCGCACAAGTCGCTTAGTTCAAATGAGGACGGAAAAGTGACCTCAGGCTTTTTCCTTTTATACATGTGTACCCTCGTGTCAGGGACAGGGGGTTCCTCAGTGATATGCAAAACCTCTTTAATGGCCATAATCATGTAACGAATACCTTTCGCCACCTTTGGCTGTAATTTTACATCCTCATAGTCGACACTAGAGTCAGTATCTGTGTCGGTATCTGTGTCAGTGATCTGGGATATGGTGCGTTTTTGAGACCCCGAAGGTCCTGGTGCCACACGGACAGGCATGGTCTGACTACCTGACTGATCCCTAGCTTCAGCCTTGTCTAATCGTTTATGCAGTAAATTTACATTTGCATTCAAGACATTCCACATATCCACCCAGTCCGGTGTCGGCGTTGCCGACGGCGACCTGACCATCATGCACTCCCCCTCCTCCTTAGGTGAGCCTTCCTCGTCAAACATGTCGACACACACGTACCAACACACTTCACACACACAGGGAATCTCTTTTCTGAAGACAGATTCCCCCTGAGGCCCCCTGGAGAGACAGAGAGAGAGTATCCCAGCACACACCCCAGCGCTATATAACCCTGGAGAAAAACACAGATTGTTTACCCAGTAGCGCTGCTTAATGTATAAACGCCAATAATGTGCCCCCACTCTCCTTTAAAACCCCCTTTTCACCATGTATCAAGCAGGGAAGAGTCCGGGGAGCTTCCTCTCAGGGGTGCTGTGGAGAGAAAATGGCGCTGGTGAGTGCTGAGGGAGAAGCCCCGCCCCCTCGGCGGCGGGCTTCTGTCCCGCTCAAACTTACTAAAATATGGCGGGGGCTCTTTTATATACATGTACAGTGCCCACCTGTACATGTATATAGACTTTTGCCATAGGAGAGGTGTTTTATTGCTGCCCAGGGCGCCCCCCCCCCCCCCCCTGCACCCTTACAGTGACCGGAGTGTGTGAGGTGTAAGGGAGCAATGACGCACAGCTGCGGTGCTGTGCGTTACCTCAGTGAAGCACCGAAGGCTTCTGCCGCCTGAGACGTCTTCTGTCTTCGTTTCTTCTGGCTCTGTGAGGAGAACGGCGGCGCGGCTCTGGGGTGAACGCCCAGGACGAACCTGTGTTCACTCCCTCTGGAGCTAATGGTGTCCAGTAGCCGAGGTAGCAGAGCCTATCATTTAAGTAGGTCTGCTCCTCTCTCCTCAGTCCCTCGATGCAGGGAGCCTGTTGCCAGCAGTGCTCCCTGAAAAAGAGAAAAAATCCTAACAAAAATGCTTTCTAAGCAGGAAACTCAGGAGAGCTCCCTGCAGTGCACCCATTCTCCTCTGGGCACAGTCTAAAACTGAGGTCTGGAGGAGGGGCATAGAGGGAGGAGCCAGTGCACACCCAGAATCCAAAATCTTTCTTAAAGTGCCCATGTCTCCTGCGGAGCCCGTCTATTCCCCATGGTCCTTACTGAGTCCCCAGCATCCTCTAGGACGTTAGAGAAAATAATAGTTAGACCCTTTATAAATAGAGCCCTTACAGAATTGTATTGTCCAGGCAGATTTGTGGGTTTTTATTTTGCTCTTAGATACAACAGATTTGCCGTAAAAATTCACCTGTATCCCATTCACAGAGTTTAGCTTATCTGTTCTTGTACACAAGACAAAAAAAAAAAAGCCTGGATGATCGAATTCTCGGACGGTAGGGTTCCCCATTATTGAGGAGAACTGACTGAAGACTGTGCTTTATGTTCTCCTCATTCTCACCTCTTTCACCAGCATTTCTCGCTCTGAGTGGAAATCATCAAATGTAGATGAGACAAATACTCTTACGGTGACCCATTCAGTAGACACTGGCTGGAAACTGGGTTCAGACGTCTTTTCAACTGGAGGCAATTTATTAATCTCAGTCCACATCTGGGCCACATCTGCAGCATTGCGCTAAAAACATACAGAAGAATTATATATAGTCCAGCACAGAAATATGCATTCATTTTATGTTAGGCCTCACTACAGAAGCTCACTATCTGGAAATGTGTCCCAAACTCTTACTACTGAACAATAATTCAAGAGAACACTAACACTGGACTTGGTAGTTTTTATTTTTCAGTATATAAAAATCTGAGCCGGCAACATGACCACCTTAGCCAGGCATAGGCCTATAGCATAGCTGAGATCTTACATCATATGCACGGACATGGAGTTATATTGTAGATGCACAAGATGTTGACGCTGACCAGTCAATGGAAGAATGTCCTTATAACCAGTGTACACTACACTTTGGCCATCTGTGTGGTGTGCTACAGTGTAAAAAAAATGTGTACAGTATACTGTATATGCACCCATCAGCCATAACATAAAACCACATGCCTAATATTGTGTGGTCACCCTCGTGACATCAAAACAGCTCTGAGCCATCGACGCATGGGTGAGGCCTCCATGGCTCGGACTTGTTTTTCCAGCACATCTCAGAGCTGCTTGATCAGATTGAGGTCTGCGGAATTTTGAGACCAAATCAACACCTTAAACCCGGCCATGTTCCTGATAACATTCCTGAATTATTTTTTTTGCAGTGTAGTCCGGCGCATTATCCTGCTGCAAGTGTCCACTGCCATCAAAGAATACCGTTAGCATGAAGAGGTGTACTTGGTCTGTAACAAGGTTTAGATAGTTGGTATGTGTCAAAGTAACATCCACATGAATGGCAGGACCCAACATTTCCCTGTAAACAAAATTACAGGGAAATCCGTGGTATGGTTCTGACGATCGCATGCCCACTGCAGGTGCTTTCAGCAGTGGACCGAGATTAGCATGAGCACTCTAACCGGTTGGCGGCTGCAGTGCACTCTGAGTTCTGACACTTATCTATTATAGCCAGCATTAACTTTTTATGCAAACTGTGCTCGAGTAGCTCATCTGTGGGATAGGACCAGGCGGGCTAGCCTTCACTCCCCATGCGCATCAATGAGCCTTGGGCACCCATGACCCTGTTGCTGCCTAACTGGTTATCCTTCCTTGGACCACTTTTGGTAGGTACTAACAACTGCATACTTTACCTGGAACACCCCACAGGACCTGCCGGTATGGAGAAGCTCTGACCCAGTTGTCTACACATTACATTTCAGTACTTGTTAAAGGCAATGAGAGCTTCACACCTGCTAATTTTTCCTACTTCCAACGCATCAACTTCAAGAACTAACTATTCACTTGCTGCCTAATATAACTCACCCCATAACATGTGTCATTGTTGTAAAGAGATAATTATTAATTTCACCTGTCTGTGGTTTTAATGTTATGGCTGATGGCGGGACTTGGTTGTTGTTTTTTTTTAATAAACTTTACTTGCTACATCCACCAAGAGGTGTGATGCTTAACTTGGCATCCAGAAGGTAGGGATGGTCATGGACAATCGATGATTAGCAGCCATCAGTAGAATGCCATCGATGGGGGAGTTCTGATGATTCTCCCCCATCAATGTCTGAGATGCTGCAATGTTCTAGTCTCCAGCACAGGGGGCGCAGTGCTTAGTCAACCCCTTCCCAGACTGGTATATTGCCCATTGAGTAAGAGCCGCTGTATAGTGATGGCGACCAATGGTGTAAACCAGCCATATACAACATAGCCATCCCATGGGTGGTGTTCGGGAATTGCAGGATGGAACGCGGTACTGGCGTGTCAATGAAGGACCCTGTCTGCTGCTTTAGCCCATCTTAAGCCGCTGCATTTGAGAAAATGTTACGGTTGCAGTGTGACTGGAGCCTCAGCTTGGAGCCTGCCCTGTGGAGTGGGACGGAGGCTAGAGCCTGCAGTGGTGATCAGTGAAATTAAATAAGCCTTGACGGGTACTCGGAATATGTTATACAAGGGCATGATGGGCTCTGAGATTGGCATATAAGAGAATGATGCACTCTGAGGCTGGTATATAAGGGCATAAAGGGCTCTGAGGCTGACATCTATAAAAACACCATGACAGGAGGGCTGAAAGAGGCATAAAAGGGTATGATGGGCTCTGAGGCTGGCATATATAAAAGGGCATAATAGGGGGCTGTGTGGCTGGCATATAAGGGAATGAATGGGTGTGAGGCTGGCATATTAAGGGTATATGAGAGGGAGCTTTGAGTCTGGCATGCTAAGGGGGATTTGTGGTTGGCATATCAAGGGGGCTCTGATTCTGGCGTTTAAGGTGGTATGACAGGTGGCTTGAATATTAAGGATGCATGAAGGGTTCTAAGGTTGGCATATGAAATGGAAATGACAGGGAACTCTGATCCTTGCATATCAAGGGCATGACAGGGGACTCTGAGGCTGGTATATTAAGGGAGAATTAACGGAACCCTGAAACTTGCATGTAGAGGGTGCCTGAGTGTAATGTAAGTGTTGTCCACGTGGATCGTTAAGTATGAAAAGGTTAAAAAAAAGAAAAAATCGTGAAAAACTCATGTCGACCTAGAGACCCTGTCGACCAATAGTGGTTGACCTAGAGACCGGATCCCGTGCCTATACCAAATGAATATAGCAGGACCCATTTCAGGGGCTGCATAAACCTACCCGTTAACCAATAAAATGCTGCACATTACCCTCAATATATGTGATAGAGGACAGCAAAAATTGGATTTTAATTACCTACCGGTAAATCCTTTTCTCGTAATCCGTAGAGGATACTGGGGTTCCATTTAGTACCATGGGGTATAGACGGGTCCACTAGGAGCCATGGGCACTTTAAGAATTTGATAGTGTACGCTAGCTCCTCCCTCTATGCCCCTCCTACAAGACTCAGTCTAGGAAACTGTGCCCGAGGAGACGGACATACTTTGAGAGAAGAATATAAAGCAGAGCTGGCCAAACCAGTCCTCAAGATCTACCAACAGTTCACATTTTCCAGAACACCTAGCTGGTGCTCAGGTGTAGCCATTACTAATTAAGATGTGCTGCATTCATTCCTAACTGAAAATTCTACAGATCTCCAGGAGGACTGGAAAACATGAACTGTTGGTAGATCTCGAGGACCGGTTTGGCCAGCCCTGATATAAAGGATAGTGATGAGATTCCGAACCAGCACACACAAACCAGAGGAAAGCTATGCTAACCCAACTTTAAACAGGAACAGCAACAGCTGAACCAACAATACTTAACCAAGTAACACTGCAGGCAAAACGAAGCACCAGGCGGGCGCCCAGTATCCTATACGGACTACGAGAAAAGGATTTACCGGTAGGTAATTAAAATCCTATTTTCGCTTACGTCCTAGAGGATACTGGGGTTCCATTTAGTACCATGGGGATGTACCAAAGCTCTTAAACTGGGTGGGACAGTGCAGTGGTTCCTGCAGAACTGATAGGCCTCTGAGGACCTTCAGTTTGGTCAATGTATCGAACTTGTAGAACTTAGCAAACGTGTTCGAACCAGACCAAGTAGCCGCTCGGCAGAGCTGTAAAGCCGAGACACCCCGGGCAGCCGCCCAGGAAGAACCCACCGACCTAGTAGAGTGGGCCTGTACAGATTTTGGAGCCGGCAAACCTGCCCTGGAATAAGCATGCTGAATAGTGAGCCGGATCCAGCGTGCAATGGACTGCTTTGAAGCAGGACACCCAATTTTATTAGTATCATAAAGAACAAACAGCGAGTCCGATTTTCTTTGACGAGCTGTTCGCTTTATATACACCTTCAAAGCCCTCACAACATCCAAAGACTTTGAAGTAGCAGAGGTGTCAGTGATAACCGGAACCACAATAGGTTGGTTGATGTAATACGCAGACACCACTTTAGGAAGAAATTGCTACGAGTTTTAAGTACAGCACTGTCCTCATGGAAAATTAAATAGGGGCTTTTGTGAGACAAAGCCCCCAGCTCCGACACACGTCTTGCTGAAGCCAAGGCCAACAGTGTGACGGTCTTCCACGTAAGATATTTTACGTCCACCTCCTGTAACAGTTCAAACCAGTCCGATTGGAGGAACTGCAGCACCAAATTCAGATCCCAAGGTGCCGTGGGAGGCACAAAGGGAGGTTGGATGTGCAGAACACTTTCAAAAACGTCTGGACCTCAGGGAGAGAAGCCAAGAAAATGGATAAGGCCGGTATCTGGACTTTTATGGAGCCCAGACGTAGGCCCACATCCACACCTGTCTGCAGAAAAAGCAGGAAACGTCCCAGATGAAATTCCACCGAAGAATAATTTCTGCTCTCACACCAAGAGACTTATTTCTTCCAAATACGGTGGTAATGTTTAGACGTTACCCCCTTCCTGGCTTGGATCATAGTCGGGATAACCTTGTTAGGGATCCCTCTTCTGGCTCGAATCAGCCGTTCAACTTCCATGCCGTCAAACGTAGCCGTGGTAAGCCCTGATAGACGAACGGGCCCTGTTGCAGAAGATCCTCGCGAAGTGGTAGAGGCCACGGATCTTCGAGGAGCATCTCCAGAAGGTCTGCATACCAGGCCCTTCTTGGCCAGTCTGGACCAATGAGTATTGCTTGAACCTTTTCCCTTTTTATTCCTTTTAGAAATCATGGGATCAGAGGAAGTGGAGGAAACACGTACACCATCTGATAGACCCATGGAGTTGTCAGAGCGTCTACCGCTAATGCCTGTGGGTCACTCGACCTGGAACAATACCGCTTGAGCTTCTTGTTGAGACGAGAGGCCATCATGCCGATTTGTGGATATCCCCATCGACGTGTCAAGCACCTGAACACTTCCGGGTGAAGGCTCCACTCCCCCGGGTGCAGGTCGTGTCTGCTGAGGAAGTCTGCTTCTCAGTTGTCTACTCCCGGAATTAAGACCGCTGGCAACGCCAGAGCGTTTTTTTTTCTGCCCAGAGGAGAATTTTTGACACCTCTGACATTGCTGCTCTGCTTTTCATTCCACCCTGTCGGTTTATGTACGTCACAATGTCCGACTGGACCTGAATGGCCCAATCTTGAAGAAGCTATGAGGCCTGCAGAAGGGTGTTTTATATGGCCCCGAGTTCCAGAATGTTGATTGGAAGGATGACTTCCTGACTTGACCATCTTCCTTGAAACTGCACTACCTGGGTGACTGCTCCCCAACCCCTGAGGCTTGCGTCTGTGGCTAACAGAATCCAGTTCTGAATTCTGAACCTCCGACCCTCGATGAGGTGTGAAGTCTGTAGCCACCACGGAAGATCCTGGCTTTTGGCGACAGATGGATCCTTGACAATTTGTCCAACAGATCGAGCTGGAAGAGTCTTGCGTGAAACCTTCCGTATTGAAGCGCCTCGTAAGAGGCCACCATTTTCCCCAGAAGGCGAATGCATAGATGCACTGATATCCGGGTTGGCTTCAGGACATCCCGAACCATCGACTGGATTACCAATGCCTTTTCTAACGGAAGGAACACCTTCTGCAACTCCGTGTCTGGTATCATTCCCAGGAATGGAAGCCTCCGTATTGGCTCTAGGTGAGATTTTGAAAGATTCAGAATCCACCTGTGATCCTGGAGAAGTTTGGTTGAGAGACCAAAGCTGTCCAGCAACCTCTCCCTGGACGGCGCCTTTATCAGAAGATTGTCCAGGTACGGAATTATATTCACTCCCTGTTTGCGGAGTAGAAACATCATCTCTGCCATCACTTTGGTGAAAACCTTCGGTGCCGTGGGGAGACCAAATGGCAGGGCCTGGAACTGGTAGTACAGTCCTGCAATGCAAGCTGTAGATAAGCCTGATGAGGCGGCCAGATCGGAATGTGAAGGTACGCATCCTTAATATCCAGAGACACTAGGAATTCCCCCTCCTCCAGACCTGAGATCACCGCTCTCAGAGACTCCATCTTGAACTTGAACACTCTTAAGAACAGATATCCAGGATTTGAGGTTCAGAATCGGCCGTAACGAACCGTCCGGTTTCGGTACTACAAACAAGTTGCAATAGTACCCCTTGTTTTGCAGATGAGATGGAACTGGAACAATGACTTCAGTCTGTACCAGTTTTTGGATGGCCTGCTGTAAAGTTATACTTGCCTCTTGTGAAACTGGTAAGCCTGATTTGAAGAATCTGTGAGGTGGGAGCTCTTGGAACTCCAGTCTGTAGCCCTGGGAAATAAGAGCTATGACCCAGGGATACCGGCATGAACTTGACCAGATGTGACTGAAGAATTTTAGTCGGGCTCCCACCTGACAGCCTTCCAGGCATCGCGGTCCACCGGCATGCTGAAGGCTTTGAGCCACCTCCAAACAAGGCTTCTTCTGTGAATGGTAGGCCTTCCACGCATTTCCTGGCGTCTGCATCAGCAGTCCACTGGCATAGCCACAAGCCCCTGCGTACTGACACTGCCGTAGCGGTGGTGCGTGCATTAAGCAAGCCTATCTTTTTTATGGCTTCCACCATAAAGTTCGCAGAGTCCTGTATATGCTGCAGGAGTAAAACAACATCCCCCCTAGACAAGGAATCTAACCCCTCAATTAGGTTACCTGACCATTTAGCAATGGCTTTTGTGATCCACGCACATGCAATAGTGGTTCTCTGGGCCACCCCCGCAGCTGTGTTCAATGATTTGAGTGTAGTCTCAATTTTACGATCAGCCGTGTCTTTTAGGGAGGCTGCACCAGGGACAGGTAATACAATTTTTCGTGACAGCTTAGAGACTGATGCGTCCACTATCAGTGGATTTTCCCATTTATTCCTATCCTCCAGAGGAAAAGATGAGAGCAACCTTTTAGGGATTTGAAATTTCTTATCAGTACTAACCCACGGTTCTTCAAACAGGGTATTCAATTCAGTTGACACAGGAAAAGTGACTGAGGACTTTCCTTTTTACATTAAAATAAGATTTCTCACACTCCTCTGACTCCTTATCAGGAATTTGCAGAACATCTCTGATAGCCTCTATAAGAGCCTCTATTCCCTGTGACAGAGTAGCACCCCCCCCCCCCCTCCAAATCCACCTCACCCCATCAGCGTTAGACTGCAGGATATGGGCCAGAGATCGTTTTTGCGGACAAATGGGAGGGGATTGAGACGCTGGTTTCGGGACTGAGTCTCTATTCATAAACTCATCCACAGTCTGTCTTAAGTATTGCGTCTCTTTCTCATTGCAGGATAATTTCGTAGAAATATTGGAGATCATTCCTTTAATGGAATTAACCCACTCCGGTTCAGCCCTGCTATTCTGGGAAGGTGCACTGCCCTGAGTACCCAGTAATGAGACCCCTGGTGAAGAGGAGCACTCTACTGTACAAGAAACACACTCTTTGCCTGACATAATGTAAATTTGACAGCACACACAGGAAAAGGTTAAGCACAATTAACCCACAAAGAGCCCTTCAGGGAGACAGTTATTTGGAGCCAGCCCCCACCACGTCCTTATCGCTAATGCCAAGCTTAGCCGGGTCACAGACTAAGTACCCTGATAGGGGGACTTAGTACACTAATAATCACTACCCCTTCCCCCCCTGTATGTGCTATGGCCCCCTGGTACCACTGAGGTAAACTGGAGTCACTCTGGAGGAGCTGAGCGTCCCTGTCAGTCAGCGTCTGTGTCCCCTGCAGAGGGAAAATGGCACTGGTGAGCTACTGGATCCGTTCATAGTGAGGACCCCGCCCCCTCAATGACGCGCGGTCTTCCCTCTTTTTTATACTGGCTGAGGTAATCTGGTGCTTAAAATGGAGAGAAAACCATTTTAAGGCTGTTTTTGCCAGTGTGAATACTGTGTACAGTGTACTGAGACGCAGCTGTGTACTGTGTCTGGAGACGCATTCTGCCATTATGGCCCCATAATGGCCAGCGCTCCGCTAATCGGGACGCCGGCTTAGTACTCACCACTCTTCATTCTTCTGGCTCTGTTAGGGGTGGTGGTGTGCTGCGGGAATGTACGCTTGCTGTGGTGGGGCTTGCGAATAGTTCCCTCAGGAGCTCAGTGTCCTGTCCGCGGGGAACAGGACCATTAACCCTTCAAGAGGTTGGGCTCCCCCCCCCCCCCTAAGTCTTACGAAGGAGGCAGGCTGGTGATCCAGCCCTGCCTGAAAATAACAAACATATAAAATAAATGCAGAAAACTCTTCAGGAGCTTCCAGAAGCGTGACCGGCTCCTCCGGGCACATGTTCTAAACGGAATCTGGTAGGAGGGGCATAGAGGGAGGAGCCAGCCCACACTATCAAATTTTTAAAATGCCCATGGCTCCTAGTGGACCCGTCTATACCCCATGGTACTAAATGGAACCCCAGTATCCTCTAGGATGTAAGAGAAACATTTAGGGGTCTATTTACTAAGCCTTGGATGGAGATAAAGTCACTGACGATAAAGTACCAGCCAATCGGCACCTAACTGTCATTTTTCAAACCCAGCCTGTGACTTGTCAGTTAGGAGGTGATTGGCTGGTACTTTATCTCCAGTAACTTTATCTCCATCCAAGGCTTAGTAATTAGACCCCTTAATCAAGTAAAAACCAAAACACATCTGTAACTAGCTGTAATGCCAGCATTACATGGCTTTCAGCCTCCAGCACTGCCCCTCTTCTCCCCCCCTTCTCCCTCCCCCACTCATCCTGAGAAATTATTCCAACTGCCATTGCATACCTCCCAACTGTCCCGATTTCAGCGGGACAGTCCCGCTATTTGGAGACTGTCCCGCTGTCCCTCCCGCGGGTCGCAGTGTCCCGCGGGCGGGGGAGCAGTTGGGGAAACCAGTGATCACTGCTGCTCTGCTTTGCAAAGCAGCCGGTGATCACTGAATAGATGCCGTGCGCATCTAAACAGTGCAGGGAGGAGAGGAAGGAGCGCAGGGCACGCCCCCAAAACGGCAAAACCCGGGGATCGTAATGTGATGCCCAGCCCTCTCACACGAGTTCCCGCCCCTTTTCCGGTTGCGGTCGCACCTTCGGCACGGCATGTCCCGCATTAGATATTACAGAAGTTGGGAGGTATGCCATTGCATACCAACATAATTACATTTTTTTTTTTTATCATAAGTCAGCTCTATTATATACAGTGCGCCCGGACTAGTCCCACTCCCACCCCCTAAACTCATGATGTCATGCCTTGGGGGTGGTGCTGCCAGCCCTGGGAAGTGAACTATAGCTGTGTCCAGAAAATGCTAAACACACTCTGGGCAGATCCACAGGCTGCATGCCTGTAGAGCTCTAGGCGGCTCTGCAGTAGTGCTACTGGTTGCAAGCAGGGCCGATTCTAGCCCTTGTTGCGCCCCGGGCGAAAATAGGGGTGTGGCTTCATAAAGGGGCGTGGTTAGTTATGCCCCCTGTAGAGTTGTGCCCCCTAGTTTGTGCTGCTTCCAAAAAAATAAATAAAACAAAAATAAATAAATTAATACTCACCATCCCCGCTCCTGATTCCCGACCGCTGCTGCCCTCCGTCTCCGGCGCCGCTCCTCTGATCTATGGGAGAGACGTCATGACGTCTCTCCCATAGCACAGCATAGACACTAGAGGTCAATTATGACCTCTAGCGTCTATGTGCCGGTACCACAATGCCGTGTGGTGCGCAATGACGTCATCACGCACCGCACAGCAGTGACTGCACAGCACCAGGGGGCACCACCAGTAGCAGATCTTGCCACGGCGGCGCCCTCCGGATGGCGGCGCCTCGGGCAAAAATCCCATGTGCCCGTAGCAAGATCCGCTACTGGCTGCAGGGTGCCATTCCAGGATCCCTGCCAGCCATGTGCAGGTGCTGGAGGGCAGTATCGAGGCACCGCTCGCCCACCCCTAGTTACAGCCCTGATACAGTAGATAACATATCAGCAGAGCAGGCATTTTAATGTAAGAAATGAAAGTATTTAAAAACTATCACAAATCTGACATCAACAGTAAAAACGGGCACAGGGCTTCCATAGAAATGCACTATAGTTGCTTGTTACACATCATTGATTTTATCCTATTAACACAGACACTGCAAAAGATTTTAGGGGGTGATTCAGATCTGATCGCGATCAGCAATAGACTGCACATGCACCGCAATTCACACGCGCCTTAGCCAACAATGGGCATCGCACGGGCTTTCACAAGGTGATTGACAGGAGAAGGCCATTTGTGGGTGGTAAATAACCGTTTACTGTGAGTGTCCGGAAAAACGCAGGCGTGCCCAAGCGTTTTCAGGGAGGGTGTCTGACGTCAGCTCCGTCACGATCAGCCTGATGTGATCGCACTGTAGGAGTAAAGTCCTGCGCTGTGCAGAGACTGCACACACTGGGTTTTTGCAGATCGGCGTACACATGCAATCACACACTTGCATGGCGGATTTACACTCCCCTTTGGGCGGCGACTATCTGAACGCAGGAGACCAAAGTTAGCAGCCCAGTGATCAGGTCTGAATCACCCCCTTAGTTTGGGAAGATTATGAAAAGAAACAAAGCATTGTACGAAACGTGACATTTTACATCTCTACACTTTTCATGGGACACACGTGGTATATTACTCGAAATATACTGCTAATTTATGTTAAAAACAAACAAACAACCAAATGCAGTCTTTGCATGTGGTTTTACACGCTCTGCAGGGATTCGGTGAAAACTGGACCTGACCGTCGCTGGGCATTGCAGTACATGTCAGCTACAGTCCAGAAGTCACTCTGCTTCACTCAGTAAGATGAGATCGTCCACTGATGAAAACTAGTTAGCCTGAGTATCGTTGGTAATGAAAACACTTTGTTAATTGATTTCCTTTAAGTACTGGAAATCCTCAGACAGGTCGATCATGTCCCATTGATGAGAAAAGGTCACGAGAGTTTTTACCTGGGCGACTCTGCCTTTCTTCATTCCGCCCATCACGGCACCCATGTTAAAGGTCGGCTGCCCGGCCAGGGTCACTATGACAACACAGGACGCAGCTGTTGAGTACCTGACACCCGGAAATACGGCCCCGGCCAGTGTAGTGCACTCATGGTTGATCAGGTGGCGAGGATAGTAGAGCAACTATCCCGCTGGCCTAGCTCCTCCCCCTTGTGTCGTAACTCCTCCCCCTTACGGAAAAGGTCCCTTAGCCCACTTGATTCTAGCATCTACCGTGCAGGTGCACTCATAGTACAGAACTATTTTAACCAACCACTGACAATGAAAGTCTATTGGATTATGCATATAGTATAACCGCGAGGTACAGTTTAACGAGGCTGAAGTTAGCTTCTTATTCGGCCAGCTTCTTATTCACTTCTTATTCAAGCTCCAGCTTCTTATTCACTTCTTATTCAAGCTCCAGCTTCTTATTCAGATCATTCAGTTTTGCAAGGGTTAATGAGTCTTGGGCAACACATTTGATGCCTGAAATTCACAGAGTAGGGTCCCTTTCATATGACCCACCTGTATTTTGGCTTGCCCAACGCTGGTTTGGGCATGAAATACGCTGGCAAAGTGGGCACATACACTATAATTCACCATTTTGAATAAGTAGCTGTAGTTTTGCAAGGGTTAACGAGTCTCGGGCAACAATTTTTACACCTGTAATCAACTGAGTCGGGTCACTTGCATATGACCCACATGTATTTTGCCTTGCCCAACACTGGTTTGGGCATGAAATACGCTGCCCAAGTGGGCACCTTAACACTCTCAATTTCTATTATGAATAAGTAGCTGTAATTTTGCAATGGTTAACGAGTCTCGGGCAACAATTTTGACACCTGAAATCAATAGAGTCGGGTCACTTGCATATGACCCACATGTATTTTGCCTTGCCCAACACTGGTTTGGGCATGAAATACGCTGCCCAAGTGGGCACCTTAACACTCTCATTTTCTATTATGAATAAGTAGCTGTAGTTTTGCAAGGGTTAACGAGTCTCGGGCAACAATTTTGACACCTGAAATCAATAGAGTCGGGTCACTTGCATATGACCCACATGGATATTGCCTTGCCCAACACTGGTTTGGCCATGAAATACGCTGCCCAAGTGGGCACATTCACAGTATTATGAATTACTAATTTGAATAAGTAGCTGTAGTTTTGCAAGGGTTAACGAGTCTCGGGCAAGAATTTTGACACCTGAATTCAACTGAGTCAGGTCACTTGCATATGACCCACATGTATTTTGCCTTGCCCAACACTGGTTTGGGCATGAAATACGTTGCCCAAGTGGGCACCTTAACACTATCATTTTCTATTATGAATAAGTAGCTGTAGTGTTGCAAGGGTTAACGAGTCTCGGGCAACAATTTTGACACCAGAAATCAATAAAGTCGGGTTACTTGCATATGATCCATATGGATTTTGCCTTGCCCAACACTGGTTTGGGCATGAAATACGTTGCCCAAGTGGGCACCTTAACACTATAATTTTCTATTATGAATAAGTAGCTGTAGTTTTGCAAGGGTTAACGAGTCTCGGGCAAGAATTTTGACACCTGAAATCAACTGAGTCGGGTCACTTGCATATGACCCACATGTATTTTGCCTTGCCCAACACTGGTTTGGGCATGAAATAAGTTGCCCAAGTGGGCACCTTAACACTATCATTTTCTATTATGAATAAGTAGCTGTAGTTTTGCAAGGGTTAACTAGTCTCAGGCAAGAATTTTGAAACCTGAAATCAACTGAATCGGGTCACTTGCATATGACCCACATGGATTTTGCCTTGCCCAACGCTGGTTTTGCCATGAAATACGCTGCCCAAGTGGGCACATTCACAGTATTATGAATTACTAATTTGAATAAGTAGCTGTAGTTTTGCAAGGGTTAACGAGTCTCGGGCAAGAATTTTGACACCTGAAATCAACTGAGTCAGGTCACTTGCATATAACCCACATGTATTTTGCCTTGCCCAACACTGGTTTGGGCATGAAATACGTTGCCCAAGTGGGCACATTCACAGTATTATGAATTACTAATTTGAATAAGTAGCTGTAGTTTTGCAAGGGTTAACAAGTCTCGGGGCAACAATTTTGACACCAGAAATCAATAGAGTCGGGTCACTTGCATATGACCCATATGGATTTTGCCTTGCCCAACACTGGTTTGGGCATGAAATACGCTGCCCAAGTGGGCACCTTAACACTATCATTTTCTATTATGAATAAGTAGCTGTAGTTTTGCAAGGGTTAACTAGTCTCGGGCAAGAATTTTGAAACCTGAAATCAACTGAATCGGGTCACTTGCATATGACCCACATGGATTTTGCCTTGCCCAACGCTGGTTTTGCCATGAAATACGCTGCCCAAGTGGGCACATTCAAATTAGTAATTCATAATACTGTGAATGTGCCCACTTGGGCAGCGTATTTCATGCCCAAACCAGTGTTGGGCAAGGCAAAATCCATGTGGGTCATATGCAAGTGACCCGACTCTATTGATTTCTGGTGTCAAAATTGTTGCCCGAGACTCGTTAACCCTTGCAAAACTACAGCTACTTATTCATAATAGAAAATGATAGCGTTAAGGTGCCCACTTGGGCAACTTATTTCATGGCCAAACCAATGTTGGGCAAGGCAAAATACATGTGGGTCATATGCAAGTGACCCGACTCAGTTGATTTCAGGTGTCAAAATTCTTGCCCGAGACTCGTTAACCCTTGCACAACTACAGCTACTTATTCAAATTAGTAATTCATAATACTGTGTATGTGCCCACTTGGGCAGCGTATTTCATGCCCAAACCAGTGTTGGGCAAGGCAAAATCCATGTGGGTCATATGCAAGTGACCCGACTCTATTGATTTCTGGTGTCAAAATTGTTGCCCGAGACTCTTTAACCCTTGCAAAACTACAGCTACTTATTCATAATAGAAAATGATAGTGTTAAGGTGCCCACTTGGGCAACTTATTTCATGCCCAAACCAGTGTTGGGCAAGGCAAAATACATGTGGGTCATATGCAAGTGACCCGACTCTATTGATTTCTGGTGTCAAAATTGTTGCCCGAGACTCGTTAACCCTTGCAAAACTACAGCTACTTATTCATAATAGAAAATGATAGTGTTGAGGTGCCCACTTGGGCAACGTATTTCATGCCCAAACCAGTGTTGGGCAAGGCAAAATACATGTGGGTCATATGCAAGTGACCCGACTCAGTTGATTACAGGTGTCAAAATTCTTGCCCGAGACTCGTTAACCCTTGCACAACTACAGCTACTTATTCAAAATGGTGAATTATAGTGTATGTGCCCACTTTGCCAGCGTATTTCATGCCCAAACCAGCGTTGGGCAAGCCAAAATACAGGTGGGTCATATGAAAGGGACCCTACTCTGTGAATTTCAGGCGTCAAATGTGTTGCCCAAGACACATTAACCCTTGCAAAACTGAATGATCTGAATAAGAAGCTGGAGCTTGAATAAGAAGTGAATAAGAAGCTGGCCGAATAAGAAGCTAACTTCAGCCTCGTTACAGTTTATCGGATGCAACAGGATTTACTGGCAATACATCATGTGCGGTCTATGTGCTATGCACACTGTACCCAGAATAGGTTATGAACAGGCTCTGACAATGTTCAGTTGCAGCAATGTAGTAAAACACAACTGTAGTCAGGTGTGACCCGGCATTTGAATCTAAAATGGATATTAAAGTGAATATCTTCTCTTTTAAATGTGTATATTTTATTTTAAGTGTGCACTCTTTACGGCCGACGGGCAACCCGTCGGCGGGGATGCAGTGAAGTTTCTTCACTCACCCAGTCACCCGGCTCCATAGCATTGCAGGCAAATATGGATGAGATCGTCCATATTGGCCTGCATGCACAAGCGACGGGGCACCAGCGATGAACGAGTGCGGGAGTTGCGCACCATTCATCGCTGGTGCCTCCACACTGAAAGATATGAACAGTATCTCGTTCATTAATGAACGAAATCGTTCATATCTGTCACTCATGTCGCCCAGTGTGTAGGGCCTATTTTAGATTAAATTGTTTTGTTTTTTCTTTTTTAAATTCCTACGACTCAAGCTTATATGTAATTATTCTGCGCAAAGCACTGCAACATTTCTTATTGTGTGATCTTCATTAAGAATGACTGCAGTAATCCTTTAGCAGTAGCTGCACATAAATTTGTCCATTCCCCATTTTTGAACCTGCATCAGACTAGCACCCAGATATTATTTGTAGTACCAGGCAGTGGCGTAACTAGAAATTTCTCTCCCCCAAGCCAAAAAATTATCTGGTCTCCCCCCCCCCCCCCCGCATAAATGGCACTAAAAAAAGTGAAGATATGCGTGCGCCAAAAAAGGGGCATAGCCTCAGTAAAATGGGTGTAGCTTCACTGAAAGGGGCATGGCATTGCAGGAAGAGACTACCTTATACCCCTGTTTTGCAACCTGTACGCCGAGACATCGGCCACCACAGGAAATAAAAATTAATCCTGATTCATGCCTCTAACATTATTTGTAATTTTTCCTCCTTATAGTAATGCCCCTTACACATTATGCCACACACCGTAATGCCCGACACATTATGCCACACACCGTAATGCCTGTGACACACTATGCCACACACACACACAGTGCCCGTTATAAATAATGCCACACACTGCAATGCCCGAGACATTATACCACAATGCCCATGATATAGTATACCACACACCGTAATGCCTGTGACACATTATACCACACACCGTAATGCCCTTTGACACATTATACCACACACCGTCTTGCCTGTGACACATTATGACACACACCGCAATGCCCGTTATACATTACACCACACACTGCAAGGCCCCCGAGACATTATAAAACATACCACAATGCCCGTGATATAGTATACCACACACCGTAATGCCTGTGAAACATAATGCCACACACCGCAAGGTTCATGATACATTATGCCACACACCACAATGCCCATTACACATTAAGCCCTACAGTAAGGCTTCTAATTACTTTTAAATTACCTGCTCGTAGCCAGAGATTTCATGCTCTTGGTTCCATGCACGGTGCCAGGGGTTTTCATGCTCAGGGTGTCATGCTCGTTGCCAGGGGTTTCATGCGCTGGGTGTCATGCTTGTTGCCAGGGATTTCATGAGCTGGGTGTCATGCTTGTTGCCAGGGATTTCATGAGCTGGGTGTCGCGTTTGTTACCAGGGGGTGATGCTTGTTGCTAGGAGTGTGCTTCCAGTGCCAGATATTCCCCCACAGTGGCCGATAAAAATATGCCCCCCCAGTGCCAGATACACATGCCCCCAGTGTCAAATATGCCAACCCAGTACCAGATACACATATGCCACAGTGCCAAATATGCCCCCCAGTGCCAGATACTACACATATGCACCCCCCCCCCCCCAGTGCCAGATACACATATGTCCCCAGTGCCAGGTACTCCCCCCGCTCACCGCTGCTGTGTGAGAGTCCGGGAAGGAGGGCACAGCGCACGCCTCTACTGTATCCGTACTCCTGCGGCGTGTCTGTCAAATGAAGCGCTGGTTCGTTAACCAATCAGAGCTCTCGGACCGGCAGCTGCAGCTCCTGACTGGCTGCTGGTCCGCGAACTCTGACTGGCTTACGAACCTGCGCTTCATTTGACAGACACGCAGCTGCTGCCAGAGACACAGGAGAGGCGAGCGCTGTGCCCTCCTTTCCGGCCTCACACGCAACACTATTCGGCAGCGCCTCAGTGGCTGCGGGGGTGGTAGTTACGCCAGTGGTTCCAGGAATTCTAAATGATAGGAGAAATCAGCCCATTGCATATCTGGTCCATTTTATTGAGGTTTCTGCAAATGCATCATGCCTACACAATGGCCCTCATTCCGAGTCGTTCGCTCGGTAATTTTCTTCGCATCGCAGTGTTTTTCTGCTTAGTACGCATGCGCAATGTTCGCACTGCGACTGCGCCAAGTAATTTTGCTATGAAGATAGTTTTTTTACTCACGGCTTTTTCTTCGCTCCGGCGATCGTAATGTGATTGACAGGAAATGGGTGTTACTGGGCGGAAACACAGCGTTTTATGGGCGTGTGGATAAAAACGCTACCGTTTCCGGAAAAAACGCGGGAGTGGCTGGAGAAACGGGGGAGTGTCTGGGCGAACGCTGGGTGTGTTTGTGACGTCAAACCAGGAACGACAAGCACTGAACTGATCGCAGATGCCGAGTAAGTCTGAAGCTACTCTGAAACTGCTAAGTAGTTTGTAATCGCAATATTGCGAATACATCGTTCGCAATTTTAAGAAGCTAAGATTCACTCCCAGTAGGCGGAGGCTTAGCGTGTGTAACTCTGCTAAAATCGCCTTGCGAGCGAACAACTCGGAATGAGGGCCAATACACAATAAATCGGCCCAATAGTCGTGTAGTGCATAGCTAGCTTAAGAGTAAAGTAATGGCATCAAACTCAAACTAATATAAAGATATTTTGATATTTCATAATTATATATAAATATACTCAGGCAAGTATACCTAATAAAGTTACAAACTATTACGGCAAATATCCAATCAGCCAATCAAGTGGCAGCAACGCAATGAACAAAATACATGGTGGAGAGGTTCTGATGTGGTTCAGACCAAATGCCAGATTGTCGAGGACAGGCGATCTAAGTGACTTGGATCACTGAATGATTGCTGGTGTCAGACAGGATAATTTAAGGATTTCTAGGGCAGAAGTTCCCAAACTCTGGCAGTACAGTTCAGGCTATCCTTGCTTGAGTCTAGGGGTCCCTAAACAAATGTTTTTTTGTTTAATTTTTGCGAAACAGACTCCCTGCCTTGGGCTGCGGGAACAGGCGCCCCTCCTTGGGCTGCGGGAACAGGCGCCTCTGTGACTTTAAGCGATTGAAACATTCTTTTACGGATACTCAACTCGGAATAGGGTTTTTTAATCCACAGTTCTAAGGACTTCAGGCATCACAGAAAGAATGCTAGACAAACGTTCTTGTAGCCATCTTAACATCTGATAAAGATTACGCAGTTGATCTGGAATAAGTACAGAGAGTCCGAGAACATCTGGAGAAAGAGTTCTGCTGCAGACACTGCCAGTTAATGCTGAGTAGACTCCATACCCTTCAGAAATCCTGCAATATTGCTTAGACGGTCTGGTGACAAACACTTTCGTCCGAGTCCATGCGGCCTGTTCCAACTGTCATGACTGTTTGTTTTGTGAACCCAGAGTCTATGTGAAGTCTGAGCGGGTAACTGGAGGACTGTGTGTGGAGTTAGCTGGTCTGAAGGGAACAGTGCGATGGAGAGGTAAAGAGCAATCCCTGACCAGGAATCGAACCCGTGTCTCAGCAGAGAGCAGATTCCTGACCACTGGAACACCAGGGACTTTGGTGTTGATGACAGAATGGTAAATGTAGTAGGGAGGCGTGTAGTAGTGGATTAACCGACTGAGTACTGGATGGATACTGTGGGTAATAATACAACACTCTCCTTACTTGGTAAGAAACACGGCAGGGTGATGAGCGAGGGTTAACAGGACCAAGGTTCGTCTGGAACCAATGATGACACTTCTGGATAAAAACCAAACTGGAGGGCTGACCGAGCTGGAACTAGGAGAACTGTACTGGAACCAGATTGTAATGCAATCGGACTGGAACAGGACAAACCGGATCGGAATGCAACTGTACTGGAACTGGACTTGAGTGCAACCAGACTGGAGTGCAACTGGACTGGAACAGGACAAACCGGATTGGCATGCAACTGTACAAAAGATTGAAGGTATTAAGGTAATATCTGTAACTCTGGTGAGCTGAGCTACTAGGCTCACACACTTAGCTGTGTGACTCATGGGACTGGCAGATTCTGAAACTCAGGTCTCCTTACTTATACCCATTGGTGTTTGATGATTGGTGGATAGAGTCAAGGGAGTCTCTGGCTCAGGAATGGATGAATCATGGTCGGGTGATCAGAACCTGTCACAGCAGTAATCCAGATTAGGCTCTGATGTGGATTGAGGCCCAGCAGGCTGGGAAAAACTGAAGCCTAAACACCAGTAAGCAGAGCACTATGGAGAATCAGATGCTGAACAGAGGAACACGCGAGTTGATTAGGAGTTTACACAGCATCTTGTGTGCTGAACTGTGAAGCAGGTTTGCAAAATATACTGGGCTGCAGAACAGATGCAGGCTTGCAGAAAATACCGAGGTAAGTCACAGAACATAAGTGATTTAGTCAGGACCGTAACAAGATACACGTAATGTACACCTGCATAGTACCAGATACACAAGTAATGCCCCCAGCAGAGTGCCAGATACACAAGTAATGTCCCCCTACATAGTGCCAGATACACAAGTAATGCCCCCCAGCAGTGCCAGATACATGTTATGCCCCCCAGCAGTGCCAGATACATGTTATGCCCCCCAGCAGTGCCAGATACACAAGTTATGACTCTCAGCAGTGCCAGATATATGTAATGCCCCCATTAGTGAGACACAAGTAGTGCTCACCATTTTTGGGCTCTGCCTCCACTCGCTTGTGTGTCTGAGGGGAGGAGAGCGCAATAGCACAGCACACGCCTCAGTCTCCTGACCCTCACTGAAGTCCTGGCGCTGACGTCTCTGGCCGAGTGGCCATTTGAAATATGGCGCTGGCTCGAGAGCCAATCAAAGCTTGCGGACTGGCAGCCAATCACGAGCCCGGATTGGCTGACGGCCGGCACCATATTATGCACCCACCGCTGCGCGAGCTACCTAGTAAGCCGTTACGAGCGACAGGTTGGCGACCGCTGCTTTAGAGCAATGTTGCTCAAAGTCAGTTCTCATGTTTCCCTAATCATGCATGTTTTACAGATTAACTAGTTGGAGCACGTGTTTTAATTTACTAACACAATAGGTCACTGTTTCGTGCTTTGTAGCTCTTCCTCAGAAGGCAATGCAATACTACTTCCACCCCTACACTCCCACAGCGCCAAATACACTGCACACTGACACAATGCCTCCTCACCAGTCCAGCTGAAAAGTGAAAAAGTGTGAGAGGGTTGAGCCACGAGTCATGATCATCCATACACAGCAGTGTTGTACCTAGACATTTTAGCACTGTGTGCAAGAAACAGCATCGTCGCCCCCCCCCTGCCATGTTTTAAAATTCACTTTAATCGCTCCCCCCCTCCCCCCAATCAATCACACCCCGCTAGTTGCGCGCATCAAAAAATAGGGATGCGGCTTCATGGGGCACCCATTAGTCACATTACACCGCACAGTAGCGTGCATTACTGACATTACACTGCACAGTAGTGCCTGTTAGTCACATTATACTGCACGGTAGCGTCCGTTAGTCAAGTTAAACTACATGGTAGCATCCGTTACTCGCATTACACCACACAGTAGCGCCCGTTACTCACATTGCTTCGCACAGTAGCGCCTGTTACTCACATTACAAAGCGCAGTAGCACTGATTAGTCACGTTACGCAGCACAGTAGTGTCCGTTAGTCACGTTACGCAGCACAATAGTACTTGTCAGTCACATTACGCAGCGCGGTAGCATCCGTCAGTCACATTACACACATATAATAAGATTTTAAACCTACCGGTAAATCTATTTCTCCTAGTCCGTAGAGGATGCTGGGGACTCCGTAAGGACATGGGGTATAGACGGGCTCCGCAGGAGATAGGGCACCTAAAAAAAAACTTTGACTATGGGTGTGCACTGGCTCCTCCCTCTATGCCCCTCCTCCAGACCTCAGTTAGAGAACTGTGCCCAGAGGAGATGGACAATACAAGGCAGGATTTAGCAATCCAATGGCAAGATTCATACCAGCCCACACCAATCATACCATGTAACCTGGAACATACATAACCAGTTAACAGTATGAACAAACGACAGTAACCGTCCAAGACCGATGTCAACTGTAACATAACCCTTATGTAAGCAACAACTATATACAAGTCTTGCAGAGTTTCCGCACTGGGACGGGCGCCCAGCATCCTCTACGGACTAGGAGAAATAGATTTACCGGTAGGTTTAAAATCTTATTTTCTCTTACGTCCTAGAGGATGCTGAGGACTCCGTAAGGACCATGGGGTTTATACCAAAGCATCCAATCGGGCGGGAGAGTGCGTATGACTCTGCAGCACCGACTGAGCAAACGCTAGGTCCTCATCAGCCAGGGTATCAAACTTGTAGAATTTAGCAAAAGTGTTTGACCCCGACCAAGTCGCCGCTCGGCAAAGTTGTAATGCCGAGACGCCTCGGGCAGCCGCCCAAGAAGAGCCCACCTTCCTAGTGGAATGGGTCTTAACCGAATTTGGTACCGGCAATCCAGCCGTAGAGTGAGCCTGCTGAATCGTATTACAGATCCAGCGAGCAATAGTCTGCTTCGAAGCAGGAGCGCCAATCTTATTGGCCGCATACAGGACACACAGAGCCTCTGGGTTTTCCTAATTCTAGCCGTCCTGGCTACATACATTTTTAAGGCCCTGACTACGTTCAGGGATCTGGAATCCTCCAGGTCACTTGTAGCCACAGGCACCACAATAGGTTGGATTCATATGGAACGAAGAAACCACTTTAGGCAAAAATTGCGGACGTGTCCTCAATTCAGCTCGATCCACATGAAAAATCAAGTAGGGGCTCTTGTGTGACAAAGCCGCCAATTCTGACACTCGCCTTGCTGATGCTAAGGCCAACAACATGACCACCTTCCAGGTAAGAAATTTCAACTCAACCTTGTTAAGCGGTTCAAACCAGTGTGATTTTAGGAACTGCAACATCAATGTGTTGGAACTCAGGGCCATTTACAACGGCCTTCGACAAGCGGAGGTCCAAGGGTGCCACTGGGGGCACAAAAGGAGGCTGGATGTGCAGCACTCCTTTCACAAAAGTCTGGACTTCTGGTAAAGAAGCCAATTCCTTCTGAAAGAATATAGATAGGGCCGAAATCTGTACCTTAACCGAGCCTAACTTTAGGCCCATATCCACTCCTGTCTGTAGGAAGTGGAGAAGACGACCCAGATGAAAATCTTCCGTAGGTGCATTCTTGGTCTCACACCAAGACACATACTTTCGCCAGATACGGTGATAATGTTTTACCGTCACCTCCTTCCTAGCCTTTATTAAAGTAGGGATGACCTCTTCCGGAATCCCCTTTTTCGCTAGGATTCGGTGTTCAACCGCCATGCCGTCAAACGTAACCGCGGTAAGTCTTGAAATACACAGGGCCCCTGCTGCAACAGGTCTTCCCTCAGAGGAAGTGGCCTGGGATCTCCTGTGAGCATCTCTTGTAGATCCGAGTACCAGGCCCTTCGAGGCCAGTCTGGGACAACGAGTATCGTCTGTACTCTTCTTCGTCTTATGATCCTCAACACTTTTGGGATGAGAGGAAGAGGAGGAAACACGCAGACCGATTTGAACACCCACGGTGTTACCAGAGCGTCTACTGCTACTGCCTGAGGGTCCCGAGACCTGGCGCAATACCTCCGAAGTTTTTTGTTGAGACGTGACGCCATCATGTCTATTTGAGGAGTTCCCCAAAGACGTGTTACGTCTGCAAAGATTTCTTGATGAAGTCCCCACTCTCCTGGATGGAGATCGTGTCTGCTGAGGAAGTCTGCTTCCCAGTTGTCCACTCCCGGAATGAAGACAGCCGACAGAGCGCTTACATGATTTTCCGCCCAGCGAAGGATCCTTGTGGCTTCCGCCATCGCGACTCTGCTTCTTGTCCCGCCTTGGCGGTTCACATGAGCCACTGCTGTGACATTGTCTGATTGAATCAGAAAGGTTTCGAAGAAAACTCTCCGCTTGTCGAAGGCCGTTGTAAATGGCCCTGAGTTCCAACACATTGATGTGTAGATAGGACTCCTGGTCTGACCAAAGACCCTAAAATTTTTTTCCCTGTGTGACCGCTCCCCATCCTCGGAGGCTCACGTCCGTGGTAACCAGGATCCAATCCTGAATTCCGAACCTGCGACCCTCCAGGAGGTGAGCACTTTGCAACCACCACAGGAGGGACACTCTGGTCCCTGGGGACAGAGTTATTTTCCGATGTAAGTGCAGATGGGACCCGGACCACTTGTCCAGAAGGTCCCATTGAAAAGTCCTTGCATGGAACCTTCCGAAGGGAATGGCCTCATAGGCCGCCACCATTTTCCCCAGGACTCGAGTGCATTGGTGAACTGACACCCTTTTCGGTTTTAGCAGGTCTCTGACCATGTTCTGGATGTCTTGGGCTTTCTCTATTGGGAGGAAGACCTTCATTTGTTCCGTATCCAGTATCATACCTAGGAACGGTAGTCGAGTTGTCGGAATCAACTGTGACTTCGGTAGATTTAGAATCCAACCGTGTTGCTGGAGCACTCTCAGAGAGAGCGCCACACTGCTCAGCAATTCCTCCCTTGATCTCGCTTTTATCAGGAGATCGTCCAAGTATGGGATAATTGTGACTCCATGCTTGCGCAGGACCACCATCATTTCCGCCATTATCTTGGTGAAAATCCTCGAGGCCGTGGAGAGTCCAAACGGCAACGTCTGAAATTGGCAATCCTGTACAGTGAATCTCAGGTATTCCTGATGGGGGGCATATATGGGGACATGAAGGTACGCATCCTTTATGTCCAGAGACACCATAAACTCCCCCTCCTCCATGTTGGCTATTATCGCTCTGAGAGATTCCATTTTGAATTTGAATCTTTTTATGTACAGGTTTAGGGATTTCAGATTCAAAATAGGTCTGACCGAACCGGACGGTTTCGGGACCACAAATAGGGTTAAGTAGTAACCTCTTCCCTGCTGGTGCAGGGGAACCTTGATTATCACTTGCTGTATACACAGCGTTTAAATTGCAGCTAACACTACATGCCTTTCCGATGTGGAAGCTGGTAGGGCCGATTTGAAAAATCGGCGCGGGGGCACCTCCTCGAATTCCAATTTGTAACCCTGGGAAACTATTTCCAACACCCAGGGATTCAGGTCCGAACTGACCCATGCCTGACTGAAAAGTCGAAGACGTGCCCCACCGGTGCGGACTCCCTCAGGGGAGCCCTAGCGTCATGCTGTGGGTTTTGGAGCAGCAGGGAAGGACTTTTGTTCCTGGGCACCTGCCGAAGCAGGTGCTCTCTTGCCTCTGCCCTTACCTCTGGCGAGGAAAGAGGATCCCCGACCTCCTTTGGACTTGTGCGACCGAAAGGACTGCATCTGATAGGGTGTTACTTTCTTTTGCTGTTGGGGAATATATGGTAAAAAATTTGATTTACCTGCTGTAGCTGTGGAAACCAGGTCCGTCAGCCCATCCCCAAACAATACATCCCTCTTATAGGGTAGTACTTCCATATGTTTCTTGGAATCCGCATCACCCGTCCATTGGCGAGTCCATAAGGATCTTCTCGCTGAGACAGACATGGCATTGGCCCTAGAAGCTAGCAATCCAATGTCCCTTTGAGCATCCCTCATAAATAAGACTGCGTCTTTAATATGGGCTAGTTAGGAATATAGTATCCTTATCCATATTATGAAATTGATCTGTCAGCTCATCTGTCCAAGCTGCAATTGCGCTACACACCCATGCCGACGCAATTGTCGGTCTTAGCACAGCACCCGTATGAGAATAAATACACTTTAAGGTAGTTTCTTGCCTGCGATCTGCAGGGTCCTTAAGGGCCGCTGTGTCAGGAGACGGTAGCGCCACTTTCTTGGACAAGCGCGTCAGGGTCTTGTCCACAGTGGGGGGTGATTCCCAAATCTCCCTGTCCTGCTTAGGGAAAGGGTATGCCATATAAATTCTTTTGGGGATCTGCGGTCTCTTATCTGGAGTCTCCCAAGCTTTTCCAAAGAATTCATTTAATTCATGAGATGTGGGAAAGTTAATAATCTGTTTCTTTTCCTTAAACATGTGTACCCTTGTGTCGGGGACCGAGGGTTCATCCACAATATGCAACACATCCCTTATTGCCACAATCATACACTGAATGGTTTTAGTCACCCTAGGGTGCAATTTTACTTCGTCATAGTCGACACTGGAATCAGAATCCGTGTCGGTAGTAGTGTCTTGTGTTAAGGGACGCTTTTGAGACCCCGACGGGCCCTGTGAGTCGGTCCAATCCGAGGATTGACCCCCTGATGTTCCCCCTAAATCAGCCTTATCAAGCCTTTTATGTAAAGATGCCACACTTGCATTCAACATATGCCACATGTCCATCCAATCTGGAGTCGGCACAACCGTCGGGGACACACCACTCATTTGCTCCACCTCCTCCTTGGAGAAGCCTTCCGCCTCAGACATGTCGACACACACGTACCGACACCCCACACACACAGTGATTAACCTATAAGGGGACAAAACCCCAACCAGGTCCTAAGGAGAGCTAGAGAAAGAGTATGCCAGCACACACCAGCGCTTAAAAACAGTGGAAAAAATATGTCCAGATAGCGCTTTTTATATATATATATTATGCCAATTCCCACTCACTGCGTCGCTAATGTGCCCCCCTCCTCTTTTTTCCAGCCTGTGAGTTCAGCAGGGGAGAGACCAGGGAGCCATCATTTTCCTCATGCAGCTTCTGTGGAGAAAATGGTGCTGGTTAGTGCTGAGGGTCAAGCCACGCTCAACCGACGGCAGGCTTCGGTCCTAGTGATTTTTCAATAAAATGGCGGGGGATCATAGATTTACTGCCTCCGCAGTCTAATCCAACTGTATTTGTGCCAAAATGTGAGGTTTATTGCTGCCCAGGGCGCCCCCCCCTGCGCCCTGCACCCTTCAGTGCTGCTCTGTGTGTGTGACTGGGAGCAATGGCGCGCAGCTTACCGCTGCGCGCCTTACCTCATGAAGATCTGATGTCTTCTGCCGCCTAAGAGGTCTTCTGCCTTCTCTATCCGGCTTCTATCTTCGGCATCTGTGAGGAGGACGGCGGCGCGGCTCCGGGACGAACCCCAGGTGAGACCTGTGTTCCGACTCCCTCTGGAGCTAATGGTGTCCAGTAGCCTTAGAAGCAGTGCCCAACTTGACAAGCCAGCTATGCTTCTCTCTCCTCGGTCCCACGATGCAGGGAGCCTGTTGCCAACAGGACTCCCTGAAAATAAAAAACCTAACAAAATTATTTTTCCACAGAAAACTCTGGAGAGCTCTCTGCAGTGCACCCATTCTCCTCTGGGCACAAGATCTAACTGAGGTCTGGAGGAGGGGCATAGAGGGAGGAGCCAGTGCACACCCATAGTCAGTTTTTTTTTAGGTGCCCTATCTCCTGCGGAGCCCGTCTATACCCCATGGTCCTTACGGAGTCCCCAGCATCCTCTAGGACGTAAGAGAAAATTAGATTTTACTCACCGGTAAATCTATTTCTCGTAGTCCGTAGTGGATGCTGGGACTCCGTAAGGACCATGGGGAATAGCGGCTCCGCAGGAGACTAGGCACAACTAATAAAGCTTTAGGACTAACTGGTGTGCACTGGCTCCTCCCACTATGACCCTCCTCCAGACCTCAGTTAGGATACTGTGCCCGGAAGAGCTGACACAATAAGGAAGGATTTTGAATCCCGGGTAAGACTCATACCAGCCACACCAATCACACCGTATAACTCGTGATATTATACCCAGTTAACAGTATGAACATAACAGAGCCTCTCAACAGATGGCTCAACAATAACCCTTTAGTTAACAATAACTATATACAAGCATTGCAGACAGTCCGCACTTGGGACGGGCGCCCAGCATCCACTACGGACTATGAGAAATAGATTTACCGGTGAGTAAAATCTTATTTTCTCCAACATCCTAAGTGGATGCTGGGACTCCGTAAGGACCATGGGGATTATACCAAAGCTCCCAAACGGGCGGGAGAGTGCGGATGACTCTGCAGCACCGAATGAGAGAACTCAAGGTCCTCCTCAGCCAGGGTATCAAATTTGTAGAATTTTGCAAACGTGTTTGCCCCTGACCAAGTAGCAGCTCGGCAAAGTTGTAAAGCCGAGACCCCTCGGGCAGCCGCCCAAGAAGAGCCCACCTTCCTCGTGGAATGGGCTTTTACAGATTTAGGCTGCGGCAGGCCAGCCGCAGAATGCGCAAGCTGAATTGTGCTACAAATCCAGCGAGCAATAGTCTGCTTCGAAGCAGGAGCACCCAGTTTGTTGGGTGCATACAGGATAAATAGCGAGTCAGTTTTCCTGACTCCAGCCGTCCTGGAAACATAAATTTTCAAGGCCCTGACTACGTCCAGTAACTTGGAATCTTCCAAGCCCCTAGTAGCCGCAGGCACTACAATAGGTTGGTTCAAGTGAAAAGCTGATACCACCTTAGGGAGAAACTGGGGACGAGTCCTCAATTCTGCCCTATCCATATGGAAAATCAGATAAGGGCTTTTACATGACAAAGCCGTCAATTCTGACACACGCCTGGCCGAAGCCAAGGCCAATAACATGACCACTTTTTTCCACGTGAGATATTTCAGATCCAGAGTTTTAAGTGGCTCAAACCAATGTGATTTCAGGAAACTCAACACCACGTTGAGATCCCAAGGTGCCAAAGGAGGCACAAAAGGGGCTGAATATGTAGCACTCCCTTTACAAATGTCTGAACTTCAGGCAGTGAAGCCAGTTCTTTCTGGAAGAAAATCGACAGAGCCGAAATCTGGACCTTAATGGAACCCAATTTTTAGGCCCATAGTCACTCCCGACTGTAGGAAGTGCAGAAAACGACCCAGCTGAAATTCCTCTGTAGGGGCCTTCCTGGCCTCACACCACGCAACATATTTTCGCGGTGATAATGGTTTGCGGTTACTTCTTTCCTGGCTTTTATCAGCGTAGGAATGACTTCCTCCGGAATGCCCTTTTCCTTTAGGATCCGGAATTCAACCGCCATGCCGTCAAACGCAGCCGCGGGAAGTCTTGGAACAGACAGGGCCCCTGCTGTAACAGATCCTGTCTGAGCGGTAGAGGCCATGGATCCTCTGATATCATTTCTTGAAGTTCTGGGTACCAAGCTCTTCTTGGCCAATCCGGAACCACGAGTATCGTTCTTACTCCTCGCCTTATTATTCTCAGTACCTTTGGTATGAGAGGCAGAGGAGGGAACACATAAATCGACTGGTACACCCACGGTGTCACTAGAGCGTCCACAGCTATCCCCTGAGGGTCCCTTGACCTGGCGCAATATCTCTTTAGCTTTTTGTTGAGGCGGGACGCCATCATGTCCACCTGTGGCCTTTCCCAACGGTTTACCAACAGTTTGAAGACTTCTGGATGAAGTCCCCACTCTCCCGGGTGTAGGTCGTGTCTGCTGAGGAAGTCTGCTTCCCAGTTGTCCACTCCCGGAATGAACACTGCTGACAGTGCTAAGACGTGATTTTCCGCCCATCGGAGAATCCTTGTGGCTTCTGCCACGCCATCCTGCTTCTTGTGCCGCCCTGTCGGTTTACATGGGCGACTGCCGTGATGTTGTCTGATTGGATCAGTACCGGCTGGTTTTGAAGCAGAGATCTTGCCTGACTTAGGGCATTGTAAATGGCCCTCAGTTCCAGAATATTTATGTGTAGGGACGACTCCTGACTTGACCAAAGTCCTTGGAAATTTTTTTTTTTTTTTTTTCCCTGTGTGACTGCCCCCCAGCCTCGAAGGCTGGCATCCGTGATCACCAGGACCCAGTCCTGTATGCCAAATCTGCGGCCCTCTAGAAGATGAGCACTCTGCAGCCACCACAGCAGACACACCCTGGTCCTTGGGGACAGGGTTATCAGACGATGCATCTGAAGATGCGATCCCGTCCAAGAGGTCCCACTGAAAAGTTCTTGCATGGAACCTGCCGAATGGAACTGCTTCGCAGGAAGCTACCATTTTTTCCAGGACTCGCGTGCAGTGATGCACCGACACCTGTTTTGGTTTCAGGAGGCCTCTGACTAGAGATGACAGCTCCTTGGCTTTCTCCTGCGGGAGAAACACTTTTTTCTGTTCTGTGTCCAGAACCATCCCCAGGAACAGTAGATGCGTCGTAGGAACCAGCTGCGACTTTGGAATATTCAGAATCCAGCCGTGCTGTTGTAGCATTTCCCGAGATAGTGCTACTCTGACAAACAACTGCTCCCTGGACCTCGCCTTTATAAGGAGATTGTCCAAGTACTGGATAATTCTTTCGGCCATTACCTTGGTAAATACCCTCGGTGCCGGGGACAGACCAACGGCAACGTCTGGAATTGGTAATGACAATTCTGTACCACAATTTTGAGGTACTCCTGGTGAGGAGGGTAAATAGGGACATGCAGGTAAGCATCCTTGATGTCCAGTGATACCATGAAATTCTCCAGGCTTGCAATAATCGCCCTGAGCGATTCCATTTTGAACTTGAACCTTCGTATATAAGTGTTCAAGGATTTCAATTTTAGAATGGGTCTCACCGAACCGTCTGGTTTCGGTACCACAACATTTTTGGAATAGTAACCCCGGCCTTGTTGAAGGAGGGGTACCTTGATTTCACCTGCTGGAAGTACAGCTTGTGAATTGCCGCCAGTACTAACTCCCTATATCCGAGGGCAGCAGGCAAGGCTGATGTGAGGTAACGGCGAGGGGGAGTCGCCTCGAACTCCAGCTTGTATCCCTGTGATACTACTTGCAGAACCCAGTGATTCACCTGTGGGCAAGCCCACTGGTCCCTGAAGTTCCCGAGACGCTCCCCCCACCGCACCCGTCTGTGGAGCCCCAGCGTCATGCTGTGAACTCAGAGGAAGCGGGGGAGGATTTTTGATCCTGGGAACTGGCTGTCTGTGCAGCTTTTTCCTTCTTCCCTTGTGCAGAAAGGAAGCGCCTTTGGCCCCCTTGCTTTTCTGAAGCCGAAAGGACTGTACCCGATAATACAGTGCTTTCTTAGGGTGTGAGGAAACCTGAGGTAGAAATTTTTCTTCCCAGCTGTTGCTGTGGATACAAGGTCCCAGAGACCATCCCCAAACAATTCCTCACCCTTATAAGGCATAATCTCCATGTGCCTTTTAAAGTCAACATCACCTGTCCACTGCCGGGTCTCTAATACCCTCCTGGCAGAATGGACCTTGCATTAATTCTGGACGCCAGCCGGCAAATAGCCCTCTGTGCATCCCTCATATATAAGACTACGTCTTTAATATGCTCTATGTTAGCACCATATTCTCCCTGTCTAGGGTATTAATATTATCTGACAGGGTATCAGACCCTGCTGCAGCAGCACTATTCATGCTGAGGCAATTGCAGGTCTCAGTATAATACCTGAGTGTGTATATACAGACTTCAGGATAGCCTCCTGCTTTTTATCAGCAGGCTCCTTCAAAGTGGCCGTATCCTAAGACGGCAGTGCCACCTTTTATGACAAACGTGTGAGCGCCTTATCCACCCTAGGGGATATCTCCCAACGTGACCTATCCTCTGGCGGGAAAGGGTACGCCAGCAGTAATTTTTTTTTTAAATTACCAGTTTCTTATCGGGGGATCCCACGCTTCTTCACACACTTCATTCACTCATCTGATGTGGGAACAAAACACCGGCTGCTTTTTCTCCCCAAACATAAAACCCCTTTTATGTGGTACTTGGGTTAATGTCAGAAATGTGTAACACAATTTTTATTGCCGAGATCATGCAACGGATGTTCCTAGTGGATTGTGTATATGTCTCAACCTCGTCGACACTGGAGTCAGACTCCGTGTCGACATCTGTGTCTGCCATCTGAGGCGTTTTTTGAGCCCCTGATGGCCTTTGAGACGCCTGGGCAGGCGCGGGCTGAGAAGCCGGCTGTCCCTCAGCTGTTACGTCATCCAGCCTTTTATATAAGGAGTGGACACTGTCGATTAATACCTTCCACCTATCCATCCACTCTGGTGTCGGCCCCACAGGGGGCGACATCCCATTTATCGGCATCTGCTCCGCCTCCACATAAGCCTCCTCATCCAACATGTCGACACAGCCGTACCGACACACCGCACACACACAGGGAATGCTCTGACTGAGGACAGGACCCCACACAGCCCTTTGGGGAGACAGAGAGAGAGAGTATGCCAGCACACACCAGAGCGCTATATAATGTAGGGATAAACACTATCACTGAGCGAATTTTCCCCAATAGCTGCTTGTATAAACAATATTGCGCCTAAATTTAGTGCCCCCCCTCTCTTTTTAACCCTTTGAGCCTGAAAACTACAGGGGAGAGCCTGGGGAGCTGTCTTCCAGCTACACTGTGAAGAGAAAATGGCGCCAGTGTGCCGAGGGAGATAGCTCCGCCCCTTTTTCACGGACTTTTCTACCGCTTTTTTATGGATTCTGGCAGGGGTAATTATCACATATATAGCCTCTGGGGCTATATATTGTGATTATTTTGCCAGCCAAGGTGTTTTTATTGCTGCTCAGGGCGCCCCCCCCAGCGCTCTGCACCCTCAGTGACCGGAGTGTGAAGTGTGTATGAGGAGCAATGGCGCACAGCTGCAGTGCTGTGCGCTACCTTGGTGAAGACTGAAGTCTTCTGCCGCCGATTTTCCGGACCATCTTCATGCTTCTGGCTCTGTAAGGGGGACGGCGGCGCGGCTCCGGGAACGAACACCAAGGACGGGTCCTGCGGTCGATCCCTCTGGAGCTAATGGTGTCCAGTAGCCTAAGAAGCCCAAGCTAGCTGCAAGCAGGTAGGTTCGCTTCTTCTCCCCTTAGTCCCTCGTTGCAGTGAGCCTGTTGCCAGCAGGTCTCACTGTAAAATAAAAAACCTAACATATACTTTCTTTCTAGGAGCTCAGGAGAGCCCCTAGTGTGCATCCAGCTCGGCCGGGCACAGAAATCTAACTGAAGTCTGGAGGAGGGGCATAGAGGGAGGAGCCAGTGCACACCAGATAGTACCTAATCTTTCTTTTAGAGTGCCCAGTCTCCTGCGGAGCTCGTCTATTCCCCATGGTCCTTACGGAGTTCCCAGCATCCACTAGGACGTCAGAGAAATGTTGGTTGGGATCTGCTTGGCTGGAACACCATTTATCATATGCAATGAGTTTTATCACTCATTGATAAATGGGCCCCATAATCCATACCTCCCAACTTTGATGCATGAAGACACGGGACTCCTATGTGTGGCAAAGCCGTGCTCGCAAGAAAAGGGGGCGTGGCTTAGTGGGAATTCCGTGACCACCTGCCACGCTCCCGTTTTCGTCACAGAAGGGGGCATGACCAGCATCTATTCACCGCTGCTCTACAGCAGAGCAGCGATGACGGGAGCCTCCCAACTGCCCCCCTCCCCACAGTGGGACACTGCGGCCTGCTGGTGGGACAGCCCCCAAAAAACGGGACTGTGCTGTGAAAATCGGGACAGTTGGGAGGTATGCATAATCTGATAACCCCAAATTTCGAGCCGGTCAGTTACGAACAGGAAATGGAAGCTCCAGTACAAGTTCACCACAACTGGCCAGTTGGAAGATTAGAAAAATCATTGATTCCTCTGTTAAATTTCAATTTCTGCTGCTGTTAGATGTGAGTGGAAGAGCTAGCTCAATATTTTATTCTCCTGTGTATGTGCCTGGATATAGAGACTAACACAGATGTCTATTCTGCCTCATCCCTACTATAGGTAGACCTATTTTACAATGAGCTTACTCCCCACACTGCCATTTTCCTTTTATATTTCGACATATCATGCCACTATCACTTACAAACTGCTATTTCAACTTTGGCACCTCACTCCATTGTGGAATAATACCTAGTCTCCCCGGGGCCTCTCCCCTTTTTTCCCAATGGACTAATTTCAATATTACATTTCTGAAAGATTTTATGCTCTCATTTCCATTGTTTGCTTATCTTAAAGTATCGGGGCTTCAACTCCTGCTTTTACGAATATCTTATGGGGCTCCTACTCCCACTTTTACTAACATTTTAATCAGTTGAGACATTTTTTACACTACAACCTGTCGTTTGTATCCTGGTCCATAGCTTCTATCTCATTTATAACAGGTCTTCTATTTACTTTTTCGCATATTATTATTATTATTACTACAAAACTGGCCATTAAGAGATCAAGAGCTTTGAAGGGAATATATAGAAGAAACACTTTCTCCCAAGGACAAATTTGAGATAGTGGCACAGATGTATTAAGCCTGGAGAAGTGCTAAAGCGGTGATAACGCACCAGCCAATAAGCTCCTAACTGCTAATTTACATATTGGAGCTGATTGGCTGGTGTGCTATCACCTTGTACTTATCACTGCTTTATCACTTCTCCAGGTTTAGTACATCTGCCCCAGTGTCTCCAAAACCTTCTCCAGTAACATCAGCTAAAATGTCCATAAAACACTGTGCGGTTATTTAATACTTCAAAGGCTACATGCAGTCTTTCCTACTACAGTAGGTGCAGTTAGAAAGGCACTCTAGACACTGTGGTAAACAGTTTGCATTTTGGAAAGAGATCCATCATCTTATGCTTTTACACTACATGCTTTCTACATCCCCAATCAATCAGAGACTCATAATGTACGTCATGATTGCTACCAAATCGCTTTAACTATTACCCATTAGTTCTCTAGAATTTGGCATCCATAGACTGACTTCTATTCCCCCTTTCAAGAGATTAAAATACCCCTATATATACTTGAATATTTTTATGCTGTTATTCTGGAAGTTGGAGAGATCCAGATCCCTGTAACAGGTGTTGGCAATAGAATTTTATACATACACACGGTGAGTTGTATGCCAGATTTTAACTGTGCGATTTTCCTTGAACTCCCCCAGAGCCCAGAAGCACCGATATGGTCTACACACACACAGTGCACAAGAGAGACAGGAACTGTGACAGTTCCTGTCTCTTCTTTCCTGTGTTGTGACAGTTCCTGTCTCGTCCCCCTCTCTGTTGTGACTTTTGTATTATCATCTAACCCAGCGTGTCAGCTAGTGTTTCCTACCTATGTGACAGAACTGTTTCCCACCTTTGTGTGTGACAACTGTTTCCCCTCCCCCACCCCCTCTATGTGTAACAACGTCTATCTGTCGCTTCCCTCTACTCTGCATTTATCTGTCTCTCACCTCCTGCTACTATTTGTGTGAATGCCTCTACCAACCAACAATCTTCCATTTTCAAATTACACCCAGGGCTAGCCTGATCGTTAACGCTGGCTACACAGCTGCATAAAGCGCCACATGTGGAGGCCGCTGCTGCTGCTGCCTTCTCCATTCCGACTGCTGCCCACTGCCGCCTCCCGAGATGTGCTCACACCCCTCCCGCACTGCCTGCAGAGAGAGTCCAGACTGCGGGGTGAGGTGAGCGGGGAGCCGAAGATGAAATCCACTGGTACAGGGTCGCACGCTGCGGGCACCATCTTTCTGCAAGCACACTCATTATCTCCCTGTCACCCCTGCCCCAGTCAGCCACTATCTCCCTGTCACCGCTGCCTCAGTCAGCCACTATCTCCGTCACCCCTGCCTCAGTCAGCCACTATCTCCCTGTCACCCCTGCCTCAGTCAGCTACTATCTCAGTCACCCCTGCCTCAGTCAGCCACTATCTCCCTGTCACCCCTGCCTCAGTCAGCCACTATATCCCTGTCACCCCTGCCTCAGTCACCCACTATCCGCCTGTCACCCCTGCCTCAGGTCACCCACTATCCCCCTGTCACCCACTGTCTGCCTGTCGACCCCCCCAATTCTGGTGGAGTGCTGGGGGCCCTTTCAAAATTTTGGGGCCCACGAAGGTCTAGCTAAGCCTCTGATCAATGTGTTTCATTTTAATGCCAGATTTATTATATCCACAAAGATGACACCTTTCCAGCAGAGGCAGAACAGAAAGTAAGATTTTAAATCTACCGGTAAATCTTTTTCTCCTAGTCCGTAGAGGATGCTGGAGACTCCGTAATGACCATGGGGTATAGACGGCTCCGCAGGAGACATGGGCACTTTAAGACTTTAGAATGGGTGTGCACTGGCTCCTCCCTCTATGCCCCTCCTCCAGACCTCAGTTAGGACTGTGCCCAGAGGAGACTGACAGTACGAGGAAAGGATTTTTGTTAATCTAAGGGCGAGATACATACCAGCCCACACCATACACACCGTACAACATGGTATATACTAAACCAGTTAACAGCATGAACAGCAGCATCAGCCCGAGACTGATCTCAACTGTAACATAACCCTTATGTAAGCAACAACTATATACAAGCCTTGCAGAATTTTGTCCGCACTGGGACGGGCGCCCAGCATCCTCTACGGACTAGGAGAAAAAGATTTACCGGTAGGTTTAAAATCTTATTTTCTCTAACGTCCTAGAGTATGCTGGGGACTCCGTAAGGACCATGGGGACTATACCAAAGCTCCAGACCGGGCGGGAGAGTTCGGATGACTCTGCAGCACCAATTGAGCAAACATGAGGTCCTCATCAGCCAGGGTATCAAACTTGTAGAATCTTGCAAAAGTGTTTGAACCCGACCAAGTAGCAGCTCGGCAAAACTGTAATGCCAAGACGCCTCAGGCAGCCGCCCAAGAAGAGCCCACCTTTCTAGTGGAATGGGCCTTTACCGAATTTTGGAACCGGCAATCCAGCCGTAGAATGAGCCTGCGGAATCGTGTTACAGATCCAGCGAGCAATAGTCTGTTTAGACGCAGGAGCGCCAACCTTGTTGGCTGCATACAGGACAAACAGTGCTTCTGTTTTCCTAATCCTAGCCGTTCTGGCGATATAAATCTTTAAGGCCCTGACTACATCAAGGGACTTGGCATCCTCCAAGGCACCCGTAGCCACAGGCATCACAATAGGTTGGTTCATATGAAATGACGAAACCACCTTAGGCAGAAAATGAGGACGAGTCCTCAACTCTGCTTTATCCGCATGGAAAATCAGATAGGGGCTCTTGTAAGACAAAGCCGCCAAGTCGGACACCCGCCTTGCAGATGTCAAGGCCAATACCATGACCACTTTCCAAGTGAGAAACTTCAATTCAACTGTTTGAAGAGGTTCAAATCAGTGTGATTTCAGGAACTGTAACACCACGTTAAGGTCCCACGGTGCCACTGGAGGCACAAAAGGAGGTTGGATGAGCCACACTCCCTTTACAAAAGTCTGGACTTCTGGGAGAGAAGCCAATTCCTTCTGAAAGAATATAGATAAACCCAAAATCTGCACCTTAATGGAGCCTAACTTCAGGCCCATATCCACACCTGACTGCAGAAAATGGAGAAAACTACCCAGTTGAGAATCATCCTTAGGGCATTCTTGGCTTCACACCAAGACACATATTTTCTCCCGATACGGTGATAGTGTTTCACCGTTACCTCCTTCCTAGCTGTAATAAGAGTAGGGACGACTTCATCCGGAATACCTTTCCTAAGTAGGATTTGGTGTTCAACCGCCATGCCGTCAAACGTAACCGGGGTAAGTCTTGGAACACACAGGGCCCATGTAGTAACAGGTCCTCCCTGAGAGGAAGAAGCCACGGATCCTCTGTGATCATTTCCTGAAGATCTGAACTCCAGGCCCTTCGAGGCCAATCTGGAACAACGAGTATTGTCTGCACTCTTGTTCGTCTTATGATTCTCAATATCCTTGAGATGCGAGGAAGTGGAGGGAACACAGAGACCGACTGAAACACCCACGGTGTCACCAGGGCGTCCACTGCCACTGCCTGAGGGTCCCTTGACCCGGAACAATACGTCCGAAGCTTTCTGTTGAGGCGTGACGCCATCATGTCTATCTGAGGAAGTCCCCAACGACTTGTCACCTCTGCAAAGACTTCTTGATGAAGTCCCCACTCTCTTGGATGGAGATCGTGTCTGCTGAGGAAGTCTGCTTCCCAGATGTCTACTCCCGGAATGAAGACCACTGACAGAGCGCTTACATGATTTTCCGCCCAGCGAAGAATCCTGGTGGCTTCTGCCATTGCTGCTCTGCTTCTTGTCCCGCCCTGGCGGTTTACATGCGCCCCGACTGTGACGTTGTCTGACTAACAGAACAGGTAGGTTGCGAAGAAGATTCTCCGCCTGTCGGAGGCCGTTGTATATGGCCCTTAATTCCAGTATATTGACGTGTAGACAAGCCTCCTGGCTTGACCATATTCCCTGAAAATTGTTTCCCTGTGTGACTGCTTCCCATCCTCGGAGGCTCGCGTCCGTGGTCACAAGAACCCAATCTTGAATGCCGAACCTGCGACCCTCTAGAAGGGGAGTACTCTGGAGCCACCACAGGAGAGAGAGAGAGAGAGAGAGACAGACCCTGGGGGACAGAGTATCTTCCGATGTATCCGCAGATGGGACCCTGACCACTTGTCCAGAAGGTCCCACTGAAAAGTCCTTGCATGGAATCTGCTGAATGGAATGGCCTCGTAGGCCGCCACCATCTTTCCCAATACTCGAGTGCATTGATGAACTGACACTCTGTTTGGCTTTAACAGGTCTTTGATCATGTTCTGGAGTTCCTGGGCTTTTTCCACCGGGAGAGAAACCCCTTTGTTTTCCCGTATCCAGAACCATGCCCAAAAAAGACAGCCGAGTTGTCGGAACCAACTGCGACTTAGGTAGATTTAGAATCCAGTTGTGCTGTTGTAGTACTCTCAGGGAGAGAGACACGGTTTTTTAATAACTGTTCCCTTGAACTCGCATATATCAGGAGATCATCCAAGTATGTGATACTTGTGACCCCTTGCTTGCGCAGGAGCACCATCATTTCCGCCATTACCTTGGTGAAAATTCTCGGGGCCGTGGAAAGCCCAAACGGCAACGTCTGAAACTGGCAATCCTGAACAGCGAATCTTAGGTACGCCCGATGAGGAGGATATATGGGGACATGAAGGTATGCATCCATTATGTCTAGTGACACCATAAAATCCCCCCCTTTCCAGGCTGGATATCCTTGCCTTGAGAGATTCCATCTCGAGTTTGAACCTCTTTAAATATAGGTTTAGGGATTTTAGATTCAGAATTGATCTGACCGAGCCATCCAGCTTCGGGACCACAAAGAGGGTTGAATAAAACCCTTTTCCCTGTTGCACTAGGGGAACCATGATAATCACTTGCTGTTGACACAGCTTTAGTATGGCAGTCAAAACTATTTTCCTCTCCGGGGAAGTAGCTGGCAAGGCCGATTTGAAAATCGGTGTGGAAGCACCTCTTCGATGGATTTGGTAGAGGCCGGGGAGGACATTTTTCCTGTGAACTAGCCGTAGCCGGTGTTCTTTTCCCTCTACCTCTGGCGAGGAAAGAAAGCCACGCCCCTTTCTGAACTTACGTGACCGAAAGGACTGCATCTGTTATTAGGGTGTTTCCCTTTTCTGTGGGGGAACGTAAGGCAAAAAAGACGACTTACCCGCGGTAGCTGTGAAAACCAGGTCCGCGAGGCTCTCCCCAAATAAAACTTCACCCTTGCAAGGTAAAGCCTCCATATGACTCTTTGAGCCAGCATCACCTGTCCATTGACGGGTCCGCAGGGACCTACTAGCAGAACCTGCCATGGTATTAGCTCTTGAACCCAAAAGCCCAATATATCTCGCAGCCTCTCTCATATATAGTGCTGCGTCATTGATGTGATCTAAGGTCAACACCATACTATCTTTATCTAGGGTGTCAATGTCATAAGACAAGTTATCAGCCCAAGCTGTAATTGCGCTACCTACCCCTGCCGACGCTACTGCAGGTCTAAATAGGGCTCCCGTAGTCGCATAAATTGATTTTAAGGTAGATTCCTGCCTACGATCCGCAGGATGGTATAGAGGCGCCGTATCAGGGGACGGAAATGCTACCTTTTTGGACCAGCGCTTTAACGCCTTGTCCAACGTGGGCGAGGATTCCCACCGTAACCTGTCCTTTGAGGGGAAAGGATACGCCATAATAATTCCCTTGGGAACCTGCAGTCTAATGTCAGGAGTCTCCCAAGCTTTTTTAAATAAAACGATCAGCTCATGAGATGAGTTAGTTTACTTTCCTTTAAACATGCCGACCCTCGTGTCAGGGACAGAGGAATCCTCTGTGATATGCAAAACATCTTTTATTGCAATAATCATATATTGAATACTTTCGCGACCCATGGGTGCAACCTTGCATCATCCTAGTCGACACTGGAGTCGGAATCCGAGTCGGTATCAGTGTCTGCTAACTGGGTAAAGGGACGTTTATGTGACCCTGAAGGGTCCTGGGACACAGTAAAAGCCATGGGTTAATTCCCTGCTTGTCTTTGGACTCTGCTTTGTCCAATCTGTAATAAAGCCACATTAGCATTCAAAACATTCCACATGTCCACCCAAATCAGGTGTCGGCTGTGCCGACGGAGACACCACCACCATCTGCTCTGCATCTTCCCTAGACGAGCCTTCCGCTTCAGACATGTCGACACACACGTACTGACACCCCCACACACACTGGGATAAATAAATATGGGGACTGACCCACAATAAGGCCCTTTGGAGAGAGTATGCCAGCACACACCCAGCGCCACAGTATACTGAAACCAAGGTCCCAGCCTAAATAGCGCTTTATATATATAAATATATGTACAATCTGCACCAAATAAATGTGCCCCCCCCCCCCCCCCCCCCTCGTTTTTGCCCCGTTATTGTTCAGCAGGGGAGAGTCCGGGAGCACTTCTCTGCAGCATGCTGTGGAGAAAATGGCGCTGGTTAATGCTGGAGGATCAAGCCCCACCCCAGTATCTGAGACCTGTGCCAGTGCTGTTTTTAAAGTAATAATTGCTGCCCAGAGCGCCCCCCCCTGCGCCCTGCACCTGTACAGTGCCTTCTGTGTGCGTGTGTGTTGGGAGCAATGGCGAGCAGCGTTACCGCTGCGCGTGTACCTCATTGAAGATCTGAAGTCTTCTGCCACCTTTGAAGTCTTCTTTCTTCTCATACTCACCCGGCTTCTATCTTACGGCTCTGTGAGGAGGACGGCGGCGCGGCTCCGGGACGAACGGCGAGGGTGAGACCTGCGTTCCGACCCTCTGGAGCTAATGGTGTCCAGTAGCCTAAGAAGCAGAGCCTATCATTTAAGTAGGTCTGCTTCTCTCCCCTCAGTCCCACGATGCAGGGAGCCTGTTGCCAGCAGTGCTCCCTGAAAATAAAAAACCTAACAAAAGTCTTTTCAGAGAAACTCAGTAGAGCTCCCCTGCAGTGCATCCAGTCTCCACTGGGCACAGGATCTAACTGAGGTCTGGAGGAGGGGCATAGAGGGAGGAGCCAGTGCACACCCATTCTAAAGTCTTAAAGTGCCCATGTCCCCTGCGGAGCAGTCTATACCCCATGGTCCTTACGGAGTCCCCAGCATCCTCTAGGACGTAAGAGAATTTTTTTTACTTGACTAACCCTGTAGGACACCTACAGTTGCTTTTTTATAGGTTACTGAAATGGAATATAAAAAGAAATCAGTCTTTTTTTTGTACAAAACATTTATTAAGTTACAATTTACACATAACAAATATAAAGAAGGGGGTCAGATAATGACGAGGTCCAGCTCTAATACAGAGTGGGGGAAAACACTGCAGCTATCACAAGGTCAGGTGAGAATTTTGCTGAACAAGCCAGTTGATGGTTTCCAACAGATGGGACATTTGGTAATGCTGAGCGATATTCCGGAATGCATCCACCTGTTCCATGAGAGCCTGCAAGAAACAGAATAGTCAGAGAATGGCTATTTCCAATGACAGTCATATAATAATCCCATCCCACTAACTATACACTGTCCGTACCTTCACTGAAATAGTCAGGCTGAAGTCCCCTGCGCAGCTGCAATACACTGGCATATTTGCTTCTTTTACACCCTTACACTTTAAACACACCTGGGAACAAGAGCCAGGAGTAAGAACATACCGCAAAGACATGGATGTGCATGTATAACATGGATTAAGAAGTCTATTCATGAAGCAGTGAGAAGTGAGCCAGTGGAGAAGTTGACCATGGCAACCGATCAACACTGAAGTAACATTTATAATTTGCATATTATAAAATTATACACAGCAACTGATTGGTTGCCATGGGCAACTTCTCCGCTCTTTTCACTGCTTCGTGAATAGACCCCTAAGAAAGTAATGTTTCAGGGTCTCACCAAATCCTGCAGCATAAAAGCCATCATCTTCTTCTGCAGAGCTTCAACCAGCGACATCTCAATGTTGTCAGAGTCATACTCTGCCTGGCAGTTTGAGCACACCCACTGTGGCAGCACAGACCCATCCTGTGTTGGAAATAGATGGCAATAATGAGATCATAGACATACAAGTAACCGAATGTTACTTACATACAGTTTAGATTTCTAGGCAAGCTAATGGACAGACCTGGCTGAGTGAGGGATCCTTGCACAAGTCCAGGTCTCGGCAGAAGTTACAGTTTCTGCAAATGATCTCAGGGAGGATATAGGAGCGGCAAGGATCCCGAAACTGTGCCTCCTCCGAGAACTCCCCCACATCAATCAGCCGCAAGAGATCTCTCTTTAGCTTATTCACCTGGTTAGTTATATTTGAATCCAGAGACAGAACCTGCAGAAACCAAACAGAAAACATTAGCATGAAGGGTTCAAATCTCCTGGCAATGTACAAATATTCATAAAGAAAATACTAATTTAAAGAGTCACTCTAATTAAGGGCCTGATTGAAATATAAAAAAAAAAAAAAAAAAAAAGCACCAAAGTAGTAGCAATTTGCTCCTGCAATTAACCATGATACAACACATTTTTGCACGGAGGGAGAATACTGGCTGCTTTTGCATGTAGGGAACAAATATAGGGCAACCTTTTTTTAATGTGGAATTTAGAAATAAACTAGGACAGACCACTTCCCAACTATAAATCTCTGCACATGTTCAGTCTGCTCTACCAGCAACATGGGAATTGCCAAGGTGCAAACTGATCCTTTTTAGGTCTTGCTCCTAACTTCAAATCAAGCCCTAAGTGTATAATAAATTATATTACAGATCAAAGAAGTACCACCAAAATTGAACTGAATGTCTCCATTACATTGGAGAGTTATTACTGTCCACAATTATATGGGTATATTCTATCAGTAACCTGAAAGACGCTACTGTGAAATGTTCAGGGCCTAAAACAGTTAAGACAATGAAAATTATTTAATAACACGCTCAATGAGCATGTCTGCACTCATCTGTGTGGGTTCTGTATGTTCTCCTACACTCCTACGACACAGCCAGAATGAATTACATGCTGCAAAAAATGTCCTAGTGGTTGTGCGGGTGTCCATGTTGTAGGTATTCAACGCAGTTTATAAGCTCAGTGGGGGCAGGTACTGATGTGAAGGATTGAAGAGTTTCTATAAAAGAACTGCATAGTATGTAAGTGATTACATTAATACATGAAATCCTTTTGGGGACCACACAGACCATGGGGTTGCAAGCTCTGAGACACCACCTGACATAACAATTGAAACCTTAGCAATGGGAATGGCTACACCCTCTATGGCCATGTCCCCTGAAGACAACCACATAAAGGGGTAGGACAATTGTGGGGAGGATTCCCATTACCTGTGTTCATGTACAGGCATGTGCCAACATGACGCTAAAGACAGGCAATAAGAAGAAAACTCTGTCACCATCTCCAGTGGCCAGTAATGGGCCAAACATACTGCCCCCTCCCCAGGTCCCCAAAAACCCACCTCAGTCAGTGAATACAACCGCCATAACAGGTGTGATAGGCTATCTACAATAGGACACCTTAAAGCTGGATATACACTTAAAGATGTGTATCCGACCGGACATCGCTGCTACGGGACCTGGCAAGTGCATACACACTTGCCTATGCCGAGTCCGGCGGGAGGGGGCGGCTTGAGCCACATGACATCATTGCTAGCGACATCCCCCTTTGCTTTGCTGCAGGACTGACTGGGGATGTCGGTAGCGCGCATATCATAACTACACACTATATATCATAGTAACGCAGGCCTTTACTTAAACAAGTATGATTTCCAGCTAATAACACCATAACTCCAGCTGGAGTCAGCACATCTCATCTACCTGTTTATTTGCAATCAAAGCACCTGATTTACAGACTGTAATCGGAGCTCTCTTTTGACTAAAGGGCCCTACACACTGCGCAATTTGAACTATGAACAGTTTTTCAGTAACGATTTTTTTGCATACTGAACGATTTGTATGAACGATTTGACATTGCAAACATCGATATCCTCCAAATTGGCTTGCAATGATAAACGATGAACGACTGCGGGGAAGCGCATCGTTCATCATCTGTGCCTCCACCCTGAACGATATATCGTTAATTTTTGAACAATATCGTCCATATCGTTCTTAAATATCTACCAGTGAAGTAGGGCCCATAAGGCAACATGCAGCAAGCCAGAACGAGAAATAGTTGTCAGAGCTGTGGGGGTGGGGGAGGAGCAGAAAAATTAACCCTCTACATCAATATAAACCTGACATATCTGAGCAGTAAAGGTGGGTACACATCAGGATGATGGATCAGCCGTCCAGCTAACCTGCCGATTGGTGCATACACACTTCCAAATTGTTGGCCCAATGTGTCGTGCCTGATGTCACAACTGGGCGGGCATTTACATGTGCCCACCCAGTTGTGATGTCAGTCACCAGCAGCAAGTGTACGGGCAGGCTGCAGAACGCCCATACACATAGCACGATGCACAGATAATCGGCCATCGGATGTGCTACAGGGCAAACGCGATATGTCTGAATGGCGTCGTTCACAAATGTATCGCTGGTACACACTCACGATATATGGGACGTTCAATTAAAAACGGCCGATCTATCGGCCACTGTGTACCCAGCTTAAGAACAAAGGTCACATTGTGCAGTATCACAGACTGCGCAAAGGGCTACTGCTCGCTGTTAAATAGTTCCATCTGGAACATGCATAAATGAATGAAGCAAAAGAGCATGGCTTCTGAAAGCCTTTTCTGCTTTTAGACCAAGAGTACCTATCTATCTAATAGACAAGCAATGGCAAACATACTACCAAATGATCCTCTAAGGCTAAGGAACAGTGTAGGATAAACCTGCCTGAGCTATAGTGTTGTAGTGAAGGACTATTGAGAAAGGTGTTAAACAATGACAGTCTGTTAAACAATGATAGTTCCAGGTGAAGCAAGCAGTTGCTAAGGGACTGTAGTAGAAGAAGGGTTAATGAACTAATAAGAACAGTTCTTAATCCCCACCAAAAGGCAAGAGTAACACTGTACACATGCGCTGTGCAGGGCTAACACAACCTCTCAAGAACAGGTTTTATTCCCCACATACTGTATATCCACTATAAGCCACTCTGCTCTGCTAATAGGCAATCTGATTTAGGATCCCAAATAAGCAGGTGTCCCAGTCTCTGCTGTATATTTACAGTCTCAGAAGATGGTGCCAGAGCATGCGTTCAATCCTACAAGGAGGTATGGAGGAGCTAAATGCCTTGTTTCAAGTAAGCTGCCTGTGCATCCTATTTCATTACTTTACGTCTAAGACTTCAAGGGCTGTTTAGCGTGACTGCAGCAAGGATGTAAGAGGACATATCTGTAGTTAATACCTTATACAGATAAAATGTCAAACATCTTCGCTCCAGTCATGATATAATTGGAAAGTAGCGGGCTTGTCGGCAATAAGAATGTGACTAACCATATGGGGACATCGGAATGCAACAATTTACGCACCCACAGCAGTACAGAGGTCAAGATGATTAATTACCATCATGACGACCGTTGTAATGTCAGGCTGCGGAAAATGCTGTTGTCAGCATCACAGTGACTGCATTCTCGGGTCCATATAATTCTGGTCGACAAGCCACATGACTACTGTATAAAAATTATATAATTATATACAATTATTCATGGATTATTATAATGTATGCCTTTTTATTTATTATATAGCCACTTTTTAAAAACTATTTCAGATGTCCATAAATACAATCAGCATAATGACTTAAGCACATGCAAAACACCTAAAACTAAGAAGCGACACTTTGCAGTACATGATGCAGTAGTCTCACCTCACAGACATATTTGATGAACTCTAAGGCTGGGTTGTTAAGCAGCAGATGGGATCCAGGTAAGATGGGGAACATCTCAGAGGGCTCAGTAACATGGCGTGTTCCGGTCACTTTCTTCTGTATTTTTTGTGTGATTGTGAAGAAATTTTGTGTTAACTCATTTGCTACATAATCCTGAGAAAAGGTGATAAGACCTGGAGGAAAGAGGAGGAGGGTACAAACACAGAGTCTATTAAACACGTACACTTTACTATGGTGTGTGCAAAACGGAACAGTTTGACAGTTTTTGTCTTTTTCAGATTTTGATATGGACTGCATGCAAAACTATTAACAACTGCAGGTTTTAAGGACTTAAACTACTGTAGGCGTTTCAGCACTTCTCAAACCACAACTACATTGATACAGTGCCACAAGTGAGCTTTGTATACATTTGATAAACATGATCTTGGAATATACTGGAGAGGGAGACAGGAGAAGATACACCACATCCGCTGAACTTACTCTTAACAGAAGAACAGCAGTGTACAATGGGTGGGTACTCAGTGTTAGCCAATGAAAACAAATAAACTAATTCAACATTATAATCGAAGTCCCATTTCTCTTTCGTTCAATTAAGAGACATTGATTTTATGGGGTCATCCCAAAGCTGCCCCTTTGGTGAGAATGCTCACAGAAGTTGCAGTGTGCAGCATCTGCTGATAAAAACTGGTATTCTGGTTCTCTTGAAAGAGGTCAGGATTAAGGGACCACTCCTGGTATGAGCAATGATTATATTGCCGTCACATATTGCTCTACTTAGTGCATGATCCTGCTGGCCTCTTTCACTGCAGGGGAGCCATTGTGCCTCCCTGATGGTTGATGTACACCTCCACAGTGGCCTGACTGAAATCTTATGATCTTTCCCAAAAGAGAAGTTGTCCCTGATCAACGCGTTTCGAACTGCACTTAACCCTAGGACACTAATGTCTCCTTAGAGTTAGACCCTAAAATCTAAGATTAGCAACAGCAGCCCTCCACTAACCTGAAGCCTGGCACCCATCATTACAATTGTTTAGCTCTAAAGGGGCAGTACATATTGCCGCAGTCCACAGTCAACTACAAGAGAAGAAAGTAACATTCTAAGACGAATGAGGCTTGCGTAATTTCTATAGGAGTTGTGGAATGTCCCTATATGGAATTGTGGTAATTGCATGGCCTCAAATATTGAGACCACCTTTCCAAAAACGGTCATACATAATACAGTAAAAAGCCATCTGCAAGCCATTAGACATCTTACTAGTCTTTGAAGGGACTCTATTCTGTATCATGGAACAGCAGCCTAAAAACACCAAGTCCTAGGGCGTAACCAGACTAGACTTATGATACCTACTAATTCAACTGTGGGCGTCCAATATTAGACTGAAGCACAGTCAAGATAACGGATTCTAGGAAAGACATGATCATTATCATTCTCGACCTCAGCAGTGCAGCCATAACATCCATTATCTTTGTGATCACTTAAGGAGAACAGCATTAGCTGTGTTGACATTCATAATGTCCATATCAGAATGTCAAATGTTATGTTAACATCTAACAGTTGACATTTGCAAAATGTCCATTGTAGAAATGTTTATATTACCATAAAGGGCAGCATTTGGGATACCATAAACAAAGCTTGCTGACATTGTCACCATATCAACATCATGACTTTCTACTTAATATACTGAACCCCTAAAAAAGCCATCACCAGGCCAAAGATTCGTGCATGAAACGGGAAATTGTGGAACCACAACTTGTCCTCCCCAACGTAGGTCTTGTGGGACAAAATATGCTGAAATTAAACATTTGATTTCTGGACAAGACGAAGGAATTGAACCGCAATCACCTCTACTCTGTTGACACTGGGTTTATAAACACACATGGTGCATACCATTTGAATAGCCACTTGCGAGCTGTGGCATTTTTCCTGATCTACCAGAAGGCCTGACTAGCAATCTTATTCAGCTGTGTGCCAAATAGGACATCAACAGGAAAAAAAGACAAATATTCTTGAGTCTTTTTACAATCAAAATATGTCTCAAGTCTTAGAGCCTGACAAGCTGAAATTACTGAATCTGAAAGCCCCAATGAGAAGAGCATCACGAGTGAAATCCCCCCAAATATTTAGGCACCTCTCTGTATTTGTACCATCCTTAAGGGCTTCAGCATTCAATAATAAAATATTGGTGGCTTGATCAATCATGCTAAATATGACCCTGGCACTTGGTCAGAATTCCTCTATGGAGGAAGAGGGATCTATTCACATGTTGGATGATTATCCGATTCTCTCTGAGGTCTACAAAAACGGTGGAGTGGGGGAGGTCATAGAATAGGAGTCACAGGTCACGATCTGTGCTGGTAGCTAAAACCAGCCTCTGGGAGTACTGTCCTACATCTGAAGCATAACTCCTCATCCCGCTCCTAGCCACCAACCACCATGCAAGGCTGTCAGCTCCTGATGATTGCCAGATTGGCAAATCTGAAACAGTTGTGGTGGAAAACTAAAAAACTAAATAAATAGATGCTGAAGCAGCCAAGCAAAAGTAACATTGTCCTTTTGAGCAAAATATATGTTTCCTAGTAGTTGGAATGTATTTTAAGTGCTGAAATCATTAAGGCGGCTCTATACTACCATGGTATTCTCATCATTATTATTTGACACCACAAAAGGGTTCTATAGCGCCGAACAAGGGACAGCCAGATACATAAGTACAGAGTATGTGTATAAATTCACAGATACAAAATGACAGTGTGCAGTTACCATAATTAGGTAGAGAAGACAAAGAGCAGAGGGTTCTGCTATTATGAGATTACAATCTATAGGGGATATGGGTGGATGCAATGAGGAGAGAATGGCTGAGTGACTGACTGTAAGCAAGAAAGTTAGGAGCAACCTAAGAGAAATCTAGAAAGAGTGGAAAATGCTGATCAGGGAGGACTATGAGGCAGCAATTATTAGCAGAGCGAAGATGATGGGAGTATGCAAATTAGGCTGGAGATGGAGGCAGGGGACGTGAGGATGACAGCTTTGTAGGTGAGAGAGGAGTTTGAATTTGATTGAGTAATATAAGAAGCTAGGGGAGAGACTTGCAGAGGGAGCAGCCTAGGTAGAAAGTTGAGAGAGGAATATGAAGCCAGCAGTACATTTGAGCATTAACTGGAGAAGGGCAAGGCAAGAATTGGGAAGGCCAGAGAAGCACATTACAGAAATCACTAATTAGAGCACGAATGATACTTTTGAGTACCCTCTCCAGCATGAGGAAGGACACAAATCTGGAAATATTGCAGTGGTAGTATCAGTGTCCTTAAATGGATAACTGAGAACAAGTAAAAGCTGTGGGCTGTACATACCAAAAATGAATGCTCGGTTTATAATGAACATATAAATGCTATAACCCCTAATGTATGCCCTAAAATGACTGCTCGGTGATATAAATAGTGAAGCAATTTAAATCTGTGTCATACTGTATTAGCTCTCAAAGAGGTTTCTTACCAGGCAAGGCCCCAGTTTCACCCAATGTCTCTTGGGACAGCTGACTGTTCTGTCGACGTTTGATTGGGGTGTTTCCAGGAGCATTTCGTCTCATCTCCTCCCGCATACTATGATATACAGCCACAATGTACGCTGCAGAAAGAAAGCACACTAAGTCAGGACCAGAGAGCTCATTTTCTTTGCCTCTTGGGCCGAACTACAAAATTTACAGGCCAATGGCAAAGTGGATATACAGCCCCAAACACTAAAGATCAGGACAGTAGTTGTCCTGTAGGTGAACATACCAGGAAAGAATAGCTAAACTACATGAACTAAACTACAGCAACAGGAAAACACCGCTCATTACACTGACAGCCAGAGCCCATAAAGAAATTCACACAGAGGAAATACATACAGAGGACAAAGTGTGCAACACGTACCAGAAACAATCATCAGGAAATAGCTCTGACATGAGGCTGCCTGGGGAAGATATTGTACTATATTCCAGCTGTTCTCAAGACAGTCTTCCACTTGGTCCTCTGGCTGTTCACTGTCTGATGGAGCATCTGTTTCTTCTTCATCCTCGTCACTGCCTTCCTCCTCCTCATTCTCTGATTTCTTCTTATCACTCTGAAATAGGAAAAACATGATGTTTATACAGTTCTATTATTTTCCTCGAGTCCATTGGTGGACACTGGACCCTGGAATAGTCTCCAAGTACCAAGTGACCTTTCTTTCCCAGTATGTTGTGCCTTTACAAAGGTGTAAAAATAAGAATTTACTTACCGATAATTCTATTTCTCGGAGTCCGTAGTGGATGCTGGGGTTCCTGAAAGGACCATGGGGAATAGCGGCTCCGCAGGAGACAGGGCACAAAAAGTAAAGCTTTAGGATCAGGTGGTGTGCACTGGCTCCTCCCCCTATGACCCTCCTCCAAGCCTCAGTTAGGATACTGTGCCCAGACGAGCGTACACAATAAGGAAGGATTTATGAATCCCGGGTAAGACTCATACCAGCCACACCAATCACACTGTACAACCTGTGATCTGAACCCAGTTAACAGTATGATAACAGCGGAGCCTCTGAAAGATGGCTCACAACAATAATAACCCGATTTTTGTAACTATGTACAAGTATTGCAGATAATCCGCACTTGGGATGGGCGCCCAGCATCCACTACGGACTCCGAGAAATAGAATTATCGGTAAGTAAATTCTTATTTTCTCTATCGTCCTAGTGGATGCTGGGGTTCCTGAAAGGACCATGGGGATTATACCAAAGCTCCCAAACGGGCGGGAGAGTGCGGATGACTCTGCAGCACCGAATGAGAGAACTCCAGGTCCTCCTTAGCCAGGTTATCAAATTTGTAGGATTTTACAAACGTGTTTGCCCCTGACTAAATAGCCGCTCGGCAAAGTTGTAAAGCCGAGACCCCTCGGGCAGCCGCCCAAGATGAGCCCACCTTCCTTGTGGAATGGGCATTTACATATTTTGGCTGTGGCAGGCCTGCCACAGAATGTGCAAGCTGAATTGTATTACACATCCAACTAGCAAAAGTCTGCTTAGAAGCAAGAGCACCCAGTTTGTTGGGTGCATACAGGATAACAGCAAGTCAGTTTTCCTGACTCCAGCCGTCCTGGAACCTATATTTTCAGGGCCCTGACCACATCTAGCAACTTGGAGTCCTCCAAGTCCCTAGTAGGCGCAAGACACCACAATAAGCTGGTTCAGGTGAAACACTGACACCACCTTAGGGAGAGAACTGGGGACGAGTCCGCAGCTCTGCCCTGTCCGAATGGACAAACAGATATGGGCTTTTTTGAGAAAAAAACCACCAATTTGACACTCGCCTGGTCCAGGCCAGGTCCAAGAGCATGTTCACTTTTCATGTGAGATGCTTCAAATCCACAGATTTGACTGGTTTTAAACCAATGTGTTTTGAGGAATCCCAGAACTACGTTGAGATCCCACAGTGCCACTGGAGGCACAAAAGGGGGTTGTATATGCAATACTCCCTTGACAAACTTCTGGACTTCAGGAACTGAAGCCAATTCTTTCTGGAAGAAAAATCGACAGGGCCGAAATTTGAACCTTAATGGACCCCAATTTGAGGCCCATAGACACTCCTGTTTGCAGGAAATGCAGGAATCGACAGAGTTGAAATTTCTTCGTGGGGCCTTCCTGGCCTCACACCACGCAACATATTTTCGCCACATGTGGTGATAATGTTGTGCGGTCACCTCCTTTCTGGCTTTGACCAGGGTAGGAATGACCTCTTCCTGAATGCCTTTTCCCTTAGGATCCGGCGTTCCACCGCCATGCCGTCAAACGCAGCTGCGGTAAGTCTTGGAACAGACATGGTACTTGCTGAAACAAGTCCCTTCTTAGCGGCAGAGGCCATAAGTCCTCTGTGAGCATCTCTTGAAGTTCCGGGTACCAAGTCCTTCTTGGCCAATCCGGAGCCATGAGTATAGTTCTTACTCCTCTACGTCTTATAATTCTCAGTACCTTAGGTATGAAAAGCAGAGGATGGAACACATACACCGACTGGTACACCCACGGTGTTACCAGAACGTCCACAGCTATTGCCTGAGGGTCTCTTAACCTGGCGCAATACCTGTCCCGTTTTTTGTTCAGACGGGACGCCATCATGTCCACCTTTGGTAATTCCCAACGGTTTACAATCATGTGGAAAACTTCCCCATGAAGTTCCCACTCTGCCGGGTGGAGGTCGTGCCTACTGAGGAAGTCTGCTTCCCAGTTTCCATTCCCGGAATGAAACACTGCTGACAGTGCTATCACATGATTTTCCGCCCAGCGAAAAGTCCTTGCAGTTTTTGCCACTGCCCTCCTGCTTCTTGTGCCGCCCTGTCTATTTACGTGGGCGACTGCCGTGATGTTTTATCCCACTGGATCAATACCGGCTGACCTTGAAGCAGAGGTCTTGCTAAGCTTAGAGCATTATAAATTTACCCTTAGCTATATTTATGTGGAGAAAAGTCTCCAGACTTGATCACACTCCCTGGAAATTTTTTCCTTGTGTGACTGCTCCCCAGCCTCTCGGGCTGGCCTCCGTGGTCACCAACATCCAAAACTGAATGCCGAATCTGCGGCCCTCTAGAAGATGAGCACTCTGTAACCACCACAGGAGAGACACCCTTGTCCTTGGATATAGGGTTATCCGCTGATGCATCTGAAGATGCGATCCGGACCATTTGTCCAGCAGATCCCACTGAAAAGTTCTTGCATGAAATCTGCCGACTGGAATTGCTTCGAAGGAAGTCACCATTTTTTTACCATGGCCCTTGTGCAATGATGCACTGATTTTAGGAGGTTCCTGACTAGCTCGGATAACTCCCTGGCTTTCTCTTCCGGGAGAAACACCTTTTTCTGGACTGTGTCCAGAATCATCCCTAAGCACAGGAGACTTGTTGTCGGGATCAGCTGCGATTTTGGAATATTTAGAATCCACCCCTGCTGTTGTAACAGTATCCGAGATAGTGCTACTCCGACCTCCAACTGTTCCCTGGACTCTGCCCTTATCAGGAGATCGTCCAAGTAAGGGATAATTAAGACGCCTTTTCTTCGAAGAAGAACCATCATTTCGGCCATTACCTTGGTAAAGACCCGGGGTGCCGTGGACAATCCAAACGGCAGCGTCTGAAACTGATAGTGACAGTTCTGTACCACGAACCTGAGGTACCCTTAGTGATAAGGGCAAATTTGGGACATGGAGGTAAGCATCCCTGATGTCTCGGGACACCATATAGTCCCCTTCTTCCCGGTTCGTTATCACTGCTCTGAGTGACTCCATCTTGATTTGAACCTTTGTAAGTGTTCAAATTTTTTTAGATTTAGAATAGGTCTCACCTAGCCTTCTGGCTTCAGTACCACAATATAGTGTGGAATAATACCCCTTTTCTTGTTGTAGGAGGGGTAATTTAATTATCACCTGCTGGGAATACAGCTCGTGAATTGTTTCCCATACTGCCTCCTTGTCGGAGGGAGACCTTGGTAAAGCAGACTTCAGGAGCCTGCGCAGGGGAAACGTCTCGACATTCCAATCTGTACCCCTGGGATACTACTTGTAGGATCCAGGGGTCCTGTACGGTCTCAGCGTCATGCTGAGAGCTTGTCAGAAGCGGTGGAACGCTTCTGTTCCTGGGAATGGGCTGCCTGCTGCAGTCTTCTTCCCTTTCCTCTATTCCTGGGCAGATATGACTCTTATAGGGACGAAAGGACTGAAGCTGAAAAGACGGTGTCTTTTTCTGCAGAGATGTGACTTAGGGTAAAAAACGGTGGATTTTCCAGCAGTTGCCGTGGCCACCAGGTCCGATGGACCGACCCAAAATAACTCCTCTTCCTTTATACGGCAATACACCTTTGTGCCGTTTGGAATCTGCATCACCTGACCACTGTCGTGTCCATAAACATCTTCTGGCAGATATGGACATCGCACTTACTCTTGATGCCAGAGTGCAAATATCCCTCTGTGCATCTCGCATATATAGAAATGCATCCTTTAAATGCTCTATAGTCAATAAAATACTGTCCCTGTCAAGGGTATCAATATTTTTAGTCAGGGAATCCGACCAAGCCACCCCAGCTCTGCACATCCAGGCTGAGGCGATCGCTGGTCGCAGTATAACACCAGTATGTGTGTATATACTTTTTATGATATTTTCCAGCCTCCTGTCAGCTGGCTCCTTGAGGACGGCCCTATCTATAGACGGTACCGCCACTTGTTCTGATAAGCGTGTGAGCGCCTTATCCACCCTAAGGGGTGTTTCCCAACGCGCCCTAACTTCTGGCGGGAAAGGGTATACCGCCCATATTTTCTATCGGGGGGAACCCACGCATCATCACACACTTCATTTAATTTATCCGATTCAGGAAAAACTACGGTAGTTTTTTCACATCCCACATAATACCCTCTTTTGTGGTACTTGTAGTATCAGAAATATGTAACACCTCCTTCATTGCCCTTAACGTGTGGCCCTAATAAGGAATACGTTTGTTTATTCACCGTCGACACTGGATTCAGTGTCCCTGTCTGTGTCTGTGTCGACCGACTAAAGTAAACGGGCGTTTTAAAACCCCTGACGGTGTTTTTGAGACGTCTGGACCGGTACTAATCGTTTGTCGGCCGTCTCATGTCGTCAACCGACCTTGCCGCGTGTTGACATTATCACGTAATTCCCTAAATAAGCCATCCATTCCGGTGTCGACTCCCTAGAGAGTGACATCACCATTACAGGCAATTGCTCCGCCTCCTCACCAACATCGTCCTCATACATGTCGACACACACGTACCGACACACAGCACACACACAGGGAATGCTCTGATAGAGGACAGGACCTACTAGCCCTTTGGAGAGACAGAGGGAGAGTTTGCCAGCACACACCAAAAACGCTATAATTATATAGGGACAACCTTATATAAGTGTTTTCCCTTATAGCATCTTTTTTATATATTTCTAACGCCAAATTAGTGCCCCCCCTCTCTGTTTTAACCCTGTTTCTGTAGTGCAGTGCAGGGGAGAGCCTGGGAGCCTTCCCTCCAGCCTTTCTGTGAGGGAAAATGGCGCTGTGTGCTGAGGAGATAGGCCCCGCCCCTTTTTCGGCGGCCTCGTCTCCCGCTCTTAACGGATTCTGGCAGGGGTTAAATATCTCCATATAGCCCCCGGAGGCTATATGTGAGGTATTTTTAGCCAAAAATAGGTTTTCATTGCCTCCCAGGGCGACCCCCTTCCAGCGCCCTGCACCCTCAGTGACTGCCGTGTGAAGTGTGCTGAGAGGAAATGGCGCACAGCTGCAGTGCTGTGCGCTACCTTAAGAAGACTGAGGAGTCTTCATGCCGCCGATTCTGGACCTTCTTCTTGTTTCAGCATCTGCAAGGGGGCCGGCGGCGAGGCTCCGGTGACCATCCAGGCTGTACCTGTGATCGTCCCTCTGGAGCTAATGTCCAGTAGCCAAAGAAGCCAATCCATCCTGCACGCAGGTGAGTTCACTTCTTCTCCCCTAAGTCCCTCGTTGCAGTGATCCTGTTGCCAGCAGGACTCACTGTAAAATAGAAAACCTAAGCTAAACTTTTCTAAGCAGCTCTTTAGGAGAGCCACCTAGATTGCACCCTTCTCGGCCGGGCACAAAAATCTAACTGAGGCTTGGAGGAGGGTCATAGGGGGAGGAGCCAGTGCACACCACCTGATCCTAAAGCTTTACTTTTTGTGCCCTGTCTCCTGCGGAGCCGCTATTCCCCATGGTCCTTTCAGGAACCCCAGCATCCACTAGGACGATAGAGAAATAGGTTTCTCTGAACTATGACATTCCTATTCTGTGTACTAACGATGATATTCTAATATACTACACTGTATATAGCGTTTATTCAGTTACATTGAAATCCTTGGTTATCTTGGTTTATTCTATGAAGTACTAGTATTCAGAGAAATGGGTGTACTTGTCTATTATCTAGTCAGGATCTTGAGCTCCTACAGGAAGTCACTACCATGTGAGTATTCCTTTTTCCAGTGTAGCCTTTGGTGTGTCATAGTGATACTGTTTGTATAAAAGTCTTCTGAAGTGCCACTATATTATAATGCTAGTAAAATAGATCTATAATTACACTGCCATGAAGGATTACAGAGACCAACCTCTCCATAGTGCACACTAGCAGGAAGCTTTCCCTTAATCCCTCCATAGTTTGCAGGGTCCATCCACAGCAGAAACTCCCAACAGCGAGAAAAGGAGATGGTAAGCGAGTGAAAGATCTCTTTAGAGTGAATACTGTAAGGGAAAACATTAAAGCCATTTGAATAAGGTGATGGACAATTAATGACACAGAGACAAAATGGATAGGCACCCACCTTTGGGTAATATATTCCACATAAGCAATTGCATCTTCTACCCGGCGCTTCTTGGTGCAGAGGATAATGCGGTTGAAGTTAGCATACACTACCGAGGAGCCCAGACGCTTAAATTCTGCTACCAATCTATTGAAGAAAATTCACAAAACATTATAACTATATACAGTATTTCTGGGTAGAAACTAGACAGATAGAAAGCTTAAGATGGTATAAAATCAGATCTAATTTTTGTTTCTAATATAGTTTTTGACACAGTCTCTTTATACAGTTTGTCTACTACAATAGTGTGTGTTATAATGATTTAGAAGTCATCACTACACATCTTTCTCACACACTGTGCAGACTTTTGTGATGATATGTTAATCTATTGGACATATCCAACATTTAGGGCCAGACAGAGTGCAGCATATGCCCCACACAAACACAATATAAATAATATAGGAATATGACTATCAATCACGGACATCAGGTTTATTACACAGCAAAATGACATGGTTGTACGCCTGTGTTATAATGTGATGTCCCTAAATCCAGAGCACTCAACATATTAAAAACTCGGGAAACCGTTTCTCCGTTTTTATTAAGATAAATTTGTTGTCACTCTTCCCAAGTCCTTTGGAAAACAGATATAGTACATAACCACATTTTCCTTACTGCAAGAACAATTTCTTCATCATGTTGTGGAGAGTCCTGTGAAGGGCAGGGTCATACAGCAGAGAGGATGGGGTTCGGAGCCACCGATAGAAGTGCATAACCTGGTTGTCCGCATACACATTGTGGTACTGTGTAATTTCCTTCACCCAGCCTACAACCATGCTCTTCAAAATCCTAAAGGGTGAAGATTACAACACCTGAACTTGATATGTTATCTTCAGACTGCAACGCTCCACACAATGCAGAATTATCTTTCATCATTTCTATGGATGTAGTCAATGGCTTTAGTATTGATAAGATTAGGCCTTCATCGTATATCAGTAACATCAGATGTATATGTAATAAAAGTACCTGAAGGTGTTGGAACAAAGGGCAGTCTCATCGTAACTGGCCACAGCACTGGCCTGGTTCCCAGTAACCATATCCTCAAGGGAAGCTTGCTGTAACACATCAAAACTGATGCCCATACTGCCAGCTCCTTCCAAGTCATTAATATGATGGGATTGCAGGATGCTGTTAACAGCCAGGCTCTGAATATCAAGCTCCACGCACACTGTGACAAAGATGTGATCAAGTTATCACAGGAAGAAAGGACTTTGTCCACAATCAGTAAAACAATATCTCTGCATACCTGTACTTTTTTTCCTCAGCACCAGAGTGTGTGAAATGACCATGTATCCACCTGCTCATGCTGTACTCAATATTCAAGCTTTTAATAGGATGGTACTACTAGACACTGCAACTAACCACTTTCTTGCAGTCTTTCAAACCAGTTCAGCTACTTCCAATATTGAATTTGCTCATATATTAAGTCTTATATCTGCCTTATATATGCCTTTAAGGTTTTATATTAATGTAAAGTACATAAGTATTTATAGGTTGCAACATTTAAACAACCTATAGAAAATAGGATTTTGGTACTTACCAGGTAAATCCTTTTCTTTGAATCCATAGGGGGCACTGGAGTACTCTAGGGATATGGACGGTTCCACAGGAACTAGGCACTGAATAATTAAAATTTGAGACTACATCCCCCTTCATATCCCAGAGTACCTCAGTGTATTTTTACTGAGCCGAACAGGAGCTATAGAGGTTAATGGAGAATTACATATAACAAACGGACAACAATAAAGTTGACACATAACGTTACAGACAACTATCAGTTGACACCAACCCTATAAACTTGTTAATTTGAACCAGTCGGTGAGAGTGTGTTACCATAAGATCCCCTGAACTTACCACAAGCCAGGTAAAACTGCTCTGGGTGGGCGTCCAGTGCCCCCTATGGATTCAAAGAAAAGGATTTACCTGGTAAGTACCAAAATCCTATTTTCTTTTTCATCCACTAGGGGTCACTGGAGTACTCTAGGGACGTACCAAAGTTTCCCCCCGTGGGCGGGAGAGCAGTTTGGCACCTGTAACACTAGACGGCCAAAGCTAGATGCCGCAAAAGTATCAAACTTGTAAAAGTGCACAAACATGTGCACTGAAGACCATGTAGCCGCACTGCAAAGCTGTGTCGTAGAACTCCACGACCAGCTGCCCATGACATTCCCGGAGAACGTGTGGAATGAGCTGTTACTGATGTAGGCGGCTGTAACCTAGCATGAAGGTAAGCCTGACATATGGTCAGTTTTATCCATCTGGATAAGGTCTGCTTAGAAGGTGGCCAACCCATCCTGGCCCCATCATAGAGGATAACAACGTATCCGTCTTAGGAACTGTAGACGTTCGGAATACATAAACGCATAATGCGCGTACCACAACCAAAATTCCAGAATCTCCTGTTAACACAGGAACTACTATTGGATGATTGACGTGAAAAGAGGACCCTACTATTGGTAGGAAAGCGGGATTCGTCCAAAGTTCCGCTCTGTCATTATGAAACACTAAATACGGTGGCTTGCATGACAAGGCACCCAAATCTGAAACCCGCCCTGCCGAAGCTAAGGCTAGGAGAGAAATTGTTTCCCAAGTGAGAAACTTAATATCCACTTGTTGTAAGGGTCCGAAATAAAAAGACTATAAGAAATCTAAACCAGATTCAAGTCCCATGGCGCAGTAAGTGGAGTGAAATGGAGGCTGTACTTTGAGGACACCCTGCATAAAGGTGTGTACCGACGGCAATAGAGCCAATCTTTTTGGAAAATAAATTGACAACGCAGATATCTGCACCTTTAGTGTGGATAAACGCCGACCTCCATCTAACCCCATCTGTAGACATAACAAAAGACGGGATAACTTAAAAGATGATGTCGGAAACTACCGAACTTCACACCAACCTATATAGGCACACCAAATTCTGTAATAATGAGCTTCCGTAATCGGCTTCCTAGCTCGTAACATGGTTGGTATAACCTATTCTGGAATGCCCTCTCTTTTTAAGAGGGCTGTCTCAACAGCCACTCCGTCAAACGCAGCCGCGCTAAATCGGAGAAAAAGAACGGACCCTGTTGTAACAGGTCCTGACGCAGTGGGAGCGGCCAAGGAACGTCCGCGAGTAGACCGCGGAGACCCAAAAACCAAGCTCTCCGAGGACAATGAGGCGCCACTAGTATGACTGTGACGGACTCTCTTTTGATCCGTTTTAGCAACAGAAGGAGCAGCGGAAAATGGTGGAACAGATACACGAGACTGTATGGCCACGTGATTGTGAGAGCATCCACCGCCACTGCCTTTGGATCTCTCGTTCTGGACACGAACTGGGGCGTTTGATAATTGTGGCGAGATGCCATCAGGTCCACTTGCGGGTAACCCTACTTCTGGACCAGCGTGTGAAACACTTCTGGATTTAATGCACATCCTGGATAAAAATCCCGACAGCCGAGATAATCCGCCTCCCAGTTGTCCACTCCCGGAATGAATACTACCGACAAAATCACCTCGGCCCAATTGAGGACTCGAGCTACTTCCCGCATTGCCATGCGGCTTTTCGTTCCTCCTTGTTTGTTGATGTATGCGACCACCGTCGCATTGTCTGACTGAACCTGAACAGCCTGAGCCTGCAGCATGTGCACTGCTTGTCATAGCGCATTGTAAATTGCCCGGAGTTCCAGGACATTTATAGACAGCAATCTTTCGTGATCCGCCCAGAGACCCTGGAGCTGAAAATTTTGAACTACAGCTCCCCAACCTCTGAGACTCGCGTCCGCCGTGAGAATTAACCAATTCCAGGCGCCGAACCGTTCCCCTGCGGTTAGATTCTGTACTTTGAGCCACCAGAGTAGAGACACCCTGGCCCTTAGAGACCACCTCACCCTGCGGTGAATCTGCAGAAGGGAGCCCGACCATTGTGCGAGCACATCCAGTTAAAAAGGACGTGAGTGAAGTCTTCCGAACTGAAGCGCTTCGAAAGCCGCCACCATTGTGTCTAATAGGCGAATGCACAAATGAACCGAGACTGTGCGTGGCTTGAGCACTAATTGTACCAGATGACAAATGACCTGTACATCTGTTCGGGTAGGTACATTCTTTGATTTACCGAGAATCATACCTAGGAATTGAAGTCGTTGAGACGGAATCATTCAGGAAATTGCGCAGACAATGGTAGGAAATCAGATAAACCCCCCCCCCCCCCCCCCCCCCCCCCCCCCCCACTTGGTCTGCGATCTATTCTCGTTTGGAACGTAGCCAAAGTGGACGTTGTGCGCCACTAGCGAAGCTGAAACGCAAGAACCAATCTGCCAACGTCACAGAAGCTGTAGGCAACAAGAAGTGTAAGGTGGTCTTTATTTAGGGCAAACCTGAACTGGAGTGCCCTGGCACTACAGCCTTGTTACCTCAAACCCTTACCAAAGCAGGGCGAAGCAACAGCTCTACTGCTGTGTAGGGTACACTCCGATAGGTAGTTAAACGCCCAATAATTGCAATTGTCTCTCATTGGAAATTGTTCAGCCTTCGCTGAGAAACTGACGTACTGGCCTGGTGCTATGAGGGCTGGCGGAGAATCGACCGCAACAATCTAGCTGAAACAGTAAAAAAAAATTATTATTTTTTTTTTCCCAGGCAGTACATGCGCCCGCATTCCCCCCAAAGAGGACCGGTAAGGGTCTGTCTGTGCAGTCGTATATGTCCGACACGCTGTGTGACCGACTCTGCAGCGAAGCTGCTTGTTTGATTATGCATTAGACTTAGTGATCATGTACCCCGACCAGTAAGTACACCACGGAAGTAATCTGTGTATAAACCTGCATTACCGTGCATGTGGTTACCAGCAATAGTGAATCTTCCTGTAGAGACACGCTGTCAAAAACAATTAATAAATTAAATTCCTAAAAACCCCCTCGCTCTCCCAGAGGCTGAGCGTTGTAGGGCAGCAACCTCTGGCAAAGAACCAGGAAGTAACGTTAAAAATGGTGTCCTACCATGTTTTTATTTTTTTTTATATTACACCTGTTAAACCAGGATCTGAACCAGTGTCCATACAATCACAATGTTCACTGTGGGCGGGAAGCCTAACCACTTGGCTACAGAGCCACCTGTAAAAAATAAGAATTTACTTACCGATAATTCTATTTCTCATAGTCCGTAGTGGATGCTGGGGACTCCGAAAGGACCATGGGGAATAGCGGCTCCGCAGGAGACTGGGCACAAAAGTAAAAAGCTTTAGGACTACCTGGTGTGCACTGGCTCCTCCCCCTATGACCCTCCTCCAAGCCTCAGTTAGGATACTGTGCCCGGACGAGCGTACACAATAAGGAAGGATTTTGAATCCCGGGTAAGACTCATACCAGCCACACCAATCACACCGTACAACTTGTGATCTGAACCCAGTTAACAGCATGATAACAGAAGGAGCCTCTGAAAAGATGGCTCACAACAACAATAACCCGATTTTTGTAACAATAACTATGTACAAGTAATGCAGACAATCCGCACTTGGGATGGGCACCCAGCATCCACTACGGACTATGAGAAATAGAATTATCGGTAAGTAAATTCTTATTTTCTCTAACGTCCTAGTGGATGCTGGGGACTCCGAAAGGACCATGGGGATTATACCAAAGCTCCCAAACGGGCGGGAGTGCGCGGATGACTCTGCAGCACCGAATGAGAGAACTCCAGGTCCTCCTCAGCCAGGGTATCAAATTTGTAGAATTTAGGAAACGTGTTTGCCCCTGACCAAGTAGCTGCTCGGCAAAGTTGTAAAGCCGAGACCCCTCGGGCAGCCGCCCAAGATGAGCCCACTTTCCGTGTGGAATGGGCTTTTACAGATTTTGGCTGTGGCAGGCCTGCCACAGAATGTGCAAGCTGAATTGTACTACAAATCCAACGAGCAATCGTCTGCTTAGAAGCAGGAGCACCCAGCTTGTTGGGTGCATACAGGATAAACAGCGAATCAGATTTTCTGACTCCAGCCGTCCTGGAAACATATATTTTCAGGGCCCTGACTACGTCCAGCAACTTGGAATCCTCCAAGTCCCTAGCAGCCGCAGGCACCACAATAGGCTGGTTTAAGTGAAAAGCTGAAACCACCTTAGGGAGAAATTGAGGACGAGTCCTCAATTCTGCCCTGTCCGTATGAAAAATTAGGTAAGGGCTTTTATATGATAAAGCCGCCAATTCTGAGACACGCCTGGCTGAAGCCAGGGCTAACAGCATTACCACTTTCCATGTGAGATATTTTAAGTCCACAGTGGTGAGTGGTTCAAACCAATGTGATTTTAGGAATCCCAAAACTACATTGAGATCCCAAGGTGCGACTGGAGGCACAAAAGGAGGCTGTATATGCAGTACTCCCTTGACAAACGTCTGAACTTCAGGAACAGAAGCCAGTTCTTTTTGGAAGAATATTGACAGGGCCGAAATTTGAACCTTAATGGACCCTAATTTGAGGCCCATAGACAGTCCTGTTTGCAGGAAATGCAGGAAACGACCCAGTTGAAATTCCTCTGTAGGGGCCTTCCTGGCCTCGTACCACGCAACATATTTACGCCAAATACGGTGATAATGTTGTATGGTTACATCCTTCCTGGCTTTAATCAGGGTAGGGATGACTTCATCCGGAATGCCTTTTTCCTTCAGGATCCGGCGTTCAACCGCCATGCCGTCAAACGCAGCCGCGGTAAGTCTTGGAACAGACATGGTCCCTGCTGGAGCAGGTCCTTTCTTCGAGGTAGAGGCCACGGGTCTTCCGTGAGCATCTCTTGAATTTCCGGGTACCAAGACCTTCTTGGCCAATCCGGAGCCACGAGTATAGTCTTTACTCCTCTCCTTCTTATGATTCTCAGTACTTTTGGTATGAGAGGAAGAGGAGGGAACACATACACTGACTGGTACACCCACGGTGTTACCAGAGCGTCCAAAGCTATTGCCTGAGGGTCCCTTGACCTGGCGCAATATCTGTCCAGTTTTTTGTTGAGGCGGGACGCCATCATGTCCACCTTTGGTTTTTCCCAACGGTTCACAATCATGTGGAAGACTTCTGGGTGAAGTCCCCACTCCCCCGGGTGAAGATCGTGTCTGCTGAGGAAGTCTGCTTCCCAGTTGTCCACTCCCGGAATGAACACTGCTGACAGTGCTATCACATGATTCTCCGCCCAGCGAAGAATCCTTGCCACTTCCATCATTGCCCTCCTGCTTCTTGTGCCGCCCTGTCTGTTTACGTGGGCGACTGCCGTGATGTTGTCCGACTGGATCAACACCGGCTGACCCTGAAGCAGGAGGTCTTGCCTGACTTAGGGCATTGTAAATGGCCCTTAGTTCCAGGATATTTATGTGAAGTGACGTTTCCATGCTTGACCACAAGCCCTGGAAATTTCTTCCCTGTGTGACTGCTCCCCAGCCTCTCAGGCTGGCATCCGTGGTCACCAGGACCCAATCCTGAATGCCGAATCTGCGGCCCTCTAGGAGATGAGCACTCTGTAACCACCACAGGAGAGACACCCTTGTCCTTGGAGACAGGGTTATCCGCTGATGCATTTGAAGATGCGATCCGGACCATTTGTCCAGCAGATCCCACTGAAAAGTTCTTGCGTGGAATCTGCCGAATGGAATCGCTTCGTAAGAAGCCACCATCTTTCCCAGGACCCTTGTGCATTGATGTACTGACACTTGGCCTGGTCTTAGGAGGTTCCTGACTAGGTCGGATAACTCGTTGGCTTTCTCCTCTGGGAGAAACACCTTTTTCTGTACTGTGTCCAGAATCATCCCTAGGAACAGCAGACGTGTCGTCGGAATCAGCTGCGATTTTGGAATATTTAGAATCCATCCGTGCTGTCGTAGTACTACTTGAGATAGTGCTACCCCGACCTCTAACTGTTCTCTGGACCTTGCCCTTATCAGGAGATCGTCCAAGTAAGGGATAATTAAGACGCCTTTTCTTCGAAGAAGAATCATCATTTCGGCCATTACCTTGGTAAAGACCCGGGGTGCCGTGGACAATCCAAACGGCAGCGTCTGAAACTGATAGTGACAGTTCTGTACCACAAACCTGAGGTACCCTTGGTGAGAAGGGCAAATTGGGACATGGAGGTAAGCATCCTTGATGTCCAGAGACACCATATAGTCCCCTTCTTCCAGGTTCGCTATCACTGCTCTGAGTGACTCCATCTTGAACTTGAACCTTTTTATGTAAGTGTTCAAGGATTTCAGATTTAAAATGGGTCTCACCGAGCCGTCCGGCTTCGGTACCACAAACAGCGTGGAATAATACCCCTTTCCCTGTTGTAGGAGGGGTACCTTGATTATCACCTGCTGGGAATACAGCTTGTGAATGGCTTCCAATACCGCCTCCCTGTCGGGGGGAGACGTTGGTAAAGCAGACTTCAGGAACCTGCGAGGGGGAGACGTCTCGAATTCCAATTTGTACCCCTGAGATACTACCTGCAGGATCCAGGGGTCCACTTGCGAGTGAGCCCACTGCGCGCTGAAATTCTTGAGACGGGCCCCCACCGTGCCTGAGTCCGCTTGTAAGGCCCCAGCGTCATGCTGAGGACTTGGCAGAAGCGGGGGAGGGCTTCTGTTCGTGGGAAGAGGCTGTCTGCTGCAGTCTTTTTCCCCTTCCTCTGCCCCGGGGCAGATATGAGTGGCCTTTTGCCCGCTTGCCCTTATGGGGACGAAAGGACTGAGCCTGAAAAGACGGTATCTTTTTCTGCTGCGAGGTGACTTGGGGTAAAAAGGTGGATTTTCCAGCCGTTGCCGTGGCCACCAGGTCCGATAGACCGACCCCAAATAACTCCTCCCCTTTATACGGCAATACTTCCATATGCCGTTTGGAATCCGCATCCCCTGACCACTGTCGCGTCCATAATCCTCTTCTGGCAGAAATGGACATCGCACTTACTCTTGATGCCAGAGTGCAAATATCCCTCTGTGCATCTCGCATATATAGAAATGCATCCTTTAAATGCTCTATAGTCAATAATATATTGTCCCTGTCCAGGGTATCAATATTTTCAGTCAGGGAATCCGACCAAGCCACCCCAGCACTGCACATCCAGGCTGAGGCGATTGCTGGTCGCAGTATAATACCAGTATGTGTGTATATACTTTTAAGGATATTTTCCAGCTTCCTATCAGCTGGTTCCTTGAGGGCGGCCGTATCAGGGGACGGTAACGCCACTTGTTTTGATAAGCGTGTGAGCGCCTTATCTACGCTAGGGGGTGTTTCCCAACGCGCCCTAACCTCTGGCGGGAAAGGGTATAATGCCAATAACTTTTTAGAAATTAGCAGTTTTTTATCGGGGGAAACCCACGCTTCATCACACACCTCATTTAATTAATCTGATTCGGGAAAAACTACGGGTAGTTTTTTCACACCCCACATAATACCCTTTTTTGTGGTACTTGTAGTATCAGAAATGTTCAAAACCTCCTTCATTGCCGTGATCATGTAACGTGTGGCCCTACTGGAAAATACGTTTGTTTCCTCACCGTCGACACTGGAGTCAGTATCCGTGTCTGTATCGACCTGAGGTAACGGGCGCTTTAGAGCCCCTGACGGTGTTTGAGACGCCTGTACAGGTATTAACTGATTTGCCGGCTGTCTCATGTCGTCAACAGTCTTTTGTAAAGTGCTGACACTATCACGTAATTCTTTCCATAAGACCATCCAGTCAGGTGTCGACTCCCTAGGGGGTGACATCACTAACACAGGCAATTGCTCCGCCTCCACACCATTTTCCTCCTCATACATGTCGACACAACGTACCGACACACAGCACACACACAGGGAATGCTCTGATAGAGGACAGGACCCCACTAGCCCTTTGGGGAGACCGAGGGAGAGTTTGCCAGGACACACCAGAGCGCTATATATATATACAGGGATAACTTTATATAAGTGTTTTTCCCTAATATAGCTGCTGTATATATTTATATGCCAATTTAGTGCCCCCCCTCTCTTGTTTTACCCTGTTTCTGTAGTGCAGGACTGCAGGGGAGAGTCAGGGAGCCTTCCTCCAACGGAGCTGTGAGGAAAAAATGGCACCAGTGTGCTGAGATAGGCTCCGCCCCTTTTTCGGCGGCCTTTCTCCCGCTTTTTTATGTAAAAATTGGCAGGGGTTAAATACATCCATATAGCCCAGGAGCTATATGTGATGTATTTTTTGCCAAAAAAGGTGTTTTTATTGAGTCTCAGGGCGCCCCCCCCCCACAGCGCCCTGCACCCTCAGTGACCGGAGTGTGAAGTGTGCTGAGAGCAATGGCGCACAGCTGCAGTGCTGTGCGCTACCTTATTGAAGACAGGACGTCTTCTGCCGCCGATTTTCCGGACCTCTTCCGTCTTCTGGCTCTGTAAGGGGGACGGCGGCGCGGCTCTGGGACCCATCCATGGCTGGGCCTGTGATCGTCCCTCTGGAGCTAATGTCCAGTAGCCTAAGAAGCCCAATCCACTCTGCACGCAGGTGAGTTCGCTTCTTCTCCCCTTAGTCCCTCGGTGCAGTGAGCCTGTTGCCAGCAGGTCTCACTGAAAATAAAAAACCTACTTTAAACTTTTACACTAAGCAGCTCAGGAGAGCCCCTTAGCCTGCATCCGTCTCGTTCGGGCACAAAAATCTAACTGAGGCTTGGAGGAGGGTCATAGGGGGAGGAGCCAGTGCACACCAGGTAGTCCTAAGGCTTTTTACTTTTGTGCCCAGTCTCCTGCGGAGCCGCTATTCCCCATGGTCCTTTCGGAGTCCCCAGCATCCACTAGGACGTTAGAGAAATAATAAGCAAAGCTGTTTAAACATCAACTCTGGTGATGAAATGGTTGCTGTAGTGACTTGCAATCCAGATGGTACCTGAACCCACAATCCCTGGTTTAGGAGGGCAGTGTCCTATTCATTAGGCCACTGGGGATCTGGGGAGGTGAGGCCTGAACTCACAATGTTTGCAGTGCTCAATGGATACTGTTTAATAAGCACTGTGTGCCGACCAACTGCGCCACTGTAGTCTTGCTTATTGCAAAATAGATTTTTAATGTCAGCATATTATATATATATATATATATAATTATAATAAGAATTTACTTACCGATAATTCTATTTCTCATAGTCCGTAGTGGATGCTGGGAACTCCGTAAGGACCATGGGGAATAGCGGCTCCGCAGGAGACTGGGCACAAAAAGTAAAAGCTTTAGACTAGCTGGTGTGCACTGGCTCCTCCCCCCATGACCCTCCTCCAAGCCTCAGTTAAGATACTGTGCCCGGACGAGCGTACATAATAAGGAAAGATCTTAAATCCCGGGTAAGACTCATACCAGCCACACCAATCACACCGTACAACTCGTGATCTGAACCCAGTTAACAGTATGATAACCGTAGGAGCCTCTGAAAAGATGGCTTCCAACAATAAACAACCCGATTTGTTTGTAACAATAACTATATACAAGTATTGCAGACAATCGGCACTTGGGATGGGCGCCCAGCATCCACTACGGACTATGAGAAATAGAATTATCGGTAAGTAAATTCTTATTTTCTCTGACGTCCTAGTGGATGCTGGGAACTCCGTAAGGACCATGGGGATTATACCAAAGCTCCCAAACGGGCGGGAGAGTGCGGATGACTCTGCAGCACCGAATGAGAGAACTCCAGGTCCTCCTCAGCCAGGGTATCAAATTTGTAGAATTTAGCAAACGTGTTTGCCCCTGACCAAGTAGCTGCTCGGCAAAGTTGTAAAGCCGAGACCCCTCGGGCAGCCGCCCAAGATGAGCCCACCTTCCTTGTGGAATGGGCTTTTACAGATTTTGGCTGTGGCAGGCCTGCCACAGAATGTGCAAGTTGAATTGTACTATAAATCCAACGAGCAATCGTCTGCTTAGAAGCAGGAGCACCCAGCTTGTTGGGTGCATACAGTATAAACAGCGAGTCAGATTTTCTGACTCCAGCCGTCCTGGAAACATATATTTTCAGGGCCCTGACTACGTCCAGCAACTTGGAGTCCTCCAAGTCCCTAGTAGCCACAGGTACCACAATAGGTTGATTCATGTGAAACGCTGAAACCACCTTAGGGAGAAATTGAGGACGAGTCCTCAATTCCGCCCTATCCGAATGAAATATCAGGTAAGGGCTTTTATAGGATAAAGCCGCCAATTCTGATACGCGCCTGGCTGAAGCCAGGGCCAACAGCATTACCACTTTCCATGTGAGATATTTCAAATCCACTGTGGCAAGTGGTTCAAACCAATGTGATTTTAGGAACCCTAAAACTACATTGAGATCCCAAGGTGCCACTGGAGGCACAAAAGGAGGCTGTATATGCAGTACCCCTTTGACAAACTTCTGAACTTCAGGCACTGAAGCCAGTTCTTTCTGGAAGAAGATCGACAGGGCCGAAATTTGAACCTTAATGGATCCTAATTTTAGGCCCATAGACAATCCTGCTTGCAGGAAATGTAGGAAACGACCTAGTTGAAATTCCTCCGTAGGGGCCTTCTTGGCCTCACACCACGCAACATATTTTCGCCAAATGCGATGATAATGTTTTGCAGTTACATCCTTCCTGGCCTTGATCAGGGTAGGGATGACTTCATCTGGAATGCCTTTTTCCTTCAGGATCCGGCGTTCAACCGCCATGCCGTCAAACGCAGCCGCGGTAAGTCTTGGAACAGACAAGGTCCCTGCTGGAGCAGGTCCTTCCTTAGAGGTAGAGGCCACGGGTCCTCCGTGAGCATCTCTTGCAGCTCCGGGTACCAAGTTCTTCTTGGCCAATCCGGAGCCACGAGTATCGTTATTACTCCTCTCCTTCTTATGATTCTCAGTACTTTTGGTATGAGAGGAAGAGGAGGGAACACATATACCGACTGGAACACCCACGGAGTTACCAGAGCGTCCACCGCTATTGCCTGAGGGTCCCTTGACCTGGCGCAATATCTGTCCAGTTTCTTGTTGAGACGGGACGCCATCATGTCCACCTTTGGTTTTTCCCAACGGTTTACAATCACTTGGAAGACTTCTGGATGAAGTCCCCACTCCCTCGGGTGGAGGTCGTGTCTGCTGAGGAAGTCTGCTTCCCAGTTGTCCACTCCCGGAATGAACACTGCTGACAGTGCTATCACATGATTTTCCGCCCAGCGGAGAATCCTTGCAGCTTCTGCCATTGCCCTTGCTTGACTTAGGGCATTGTAAATGGCCCTTAGCTCTAGGATATTTATGTGAAGAGACGTTTCCATGCTTGACCACAAGCCCTGGAAATTTCTTCCCTGTGTGACTGCTCCCCAGCCTCTCAGGCTGGCATCCGTGGTTACCAGCATCCAATCCTGAATGCCGAATCTGCGGCCCTCTAGAAGATGAGCCTTCTGTAACCACCACAGGAGAGATACCCTTGTCCTTGGAGATAGGGTTATCCGCTGATGCATCTGAAGATGCGATCCGGACCATTTGTCCAGCAGATCCCACTGAAAAGTTCTTGCATGGAATCTTCCGAATGGAATCGCTTCGTAAGAAGCCACCATTTTTCCCAGGACTCTCGTGCACTGATGCACTGACACTTGTCCTGGTTTTAGGAGGTTCCTGACTAGCTCGGATAACTCCCTGGCCTTCTCCTCCGGGAGAAACACCTTTTTCTGGACTGTGTCCAGAATCATCCCTAGGAACAGTAGACGTGTTGTTGGAATCAGCTGTGATTTTGGGATATTTAGAATCCACCCGTGCTGACGTAGCACTACCTGAGATAGTGCTACTCCGACCTCTAACTGTTCCCTGGACCTTGCCCTTATCAGGAGATCGTCCAAGTAAGGGATAATTAATACGACTTTTCTTCGAAGAAGAATCATCATTTCGGCCATTACCTTGGTAAAGACCCGTGGTGCCGTGGACAATCCAAACGGCAGCGTCTGAAACTGATAATGACAGTTTTGTATCACAAACCTGAGGTACCCTTGGTGAGAAGGGTAGATTGGGACATGGAGATGAGCATCCTTGATGTCTAGAGATACCATATAGTCCCCTTCTTCCAGGTTCGCTATCACTGCTCTGAGTGACTCCATCTTGAATTTGAACCTTTTTATGTAAGTGTTCAAAGATTTTAGATTTAAAATTGGTCTCACCGAGCCGTCCGGCTTCGGTACCACAAACAGCGTGGAATAATACCCCTTTCCCTGTTGTAGGAGGGGTACCTTGATTATCACCTGCTGGGAATACAGCTTGTGAATAGCTTCCAATACTGCCTCCCTGTCGGAGGGAGACGTTGGTAGAGCAGACTTCAGGGAGACGTCTCGAATTCCAATTTGTACCCCTGTGATACTACCTGCAGGATCCAGGGGTCCACTTGCGAGTGAGACCACTGCGCGCTGAAATTCTTGAGACGGCCCCCCACCGTGCCCGAGTCTGCTTGCAGAGCCCCAGCGTCATGCTGAGGACTTGGCAGAAGCGGGGGAGGGCTTCTGCTCCTGGGAAGAGGCTGCATGGTGCAGTCTTTTTTCCCCTTCCTCTGCCCCGGGGCAGGAACGAGCGGCCTTTTTCCCTCTTGCCCTTATAGGGACGAAAGGACTGGGTTTGAAAAGACGGTGTCTTTTTCTGCTGAGAGGTGACCTGGGGTAAAAAGGTGGATTTTCCAGCCGTTGCTGTGGCCACCAGGTCCGATAGACCGACCCCAAATAACTCCTCCCCTTTATACAGCAATACTTCCATATGTCGTTTGGAATCCGCATCACCTGACCACTGTCGCGTCCATAACGTTCTTCTGTTCGGGCACAAAAATCTAACTGAGGCTTGGAGGAGGGTCATGGGGGGAGGAGCCAGTGCACACCAGCTAGTCTAAAGCTTTTACTTTTTGTGCCCAGTCTCCTGCGGAGCCGCTATTCCCCATGGTCCTTACGGAGTTCCCAGCATCCACTAGGACGTCAGAGAAATATATATATATATACACACACACACACACATACATACAACAATGTATATTCACACATACTCAGACCTTATAAATATATATATATTTCATATATGCATACATACACATATATATTATATACCCATATACATATATCCAGATATAACCTGATTCAGAGGTATAATAATTCTTAGAAGTCTGAAACTAAATGTGACCACTCACAGGCTTAAAAACCTGAGATGTCTGCTGCTTAACCGCAGCTTAGTTAATGGGTCCCGTATCCAGTGTGGTGTGGCTGTAGATTTAAAAATACCTACAGCACCTTGTATTCCCAGGTGGCTAACCAGGCCCAACACTGCTTAGCCTCCAAGATCAGATGAGATCGGGCGTATCCAATTGTGGTGTGGCTAAGTGAATTAAGCAAAGCTGCTGCAGGTGAGCCTGAACTCACAATGCTTGCAGAGCTCCACAGATACTGTTTTATAATCACCATGTGCTGACCAATTGTATAACACATCTTACTTTACAACAGTGAACAAAGCCAGTATTTGGCTGACCACAGCCATGATTCAGATTTGCAGTCTTTGGGATAATATCATTATAAACAGTTATGATCAAAATAATAGTAAGAGAAGTGAGTGTAGATCTATGAATACACTATTACAGACATGGTAGAGAAACTGCTTTTTTAGTCTTTGCTGGTGTCTTACTCATTATGCAGACAGACAATACAAAAAATACAACTTGCGCGACCCAGTAAATAGCACTAAGGTGTCTCTATAAATATATATCTGGCCAAGTGCAGTGCACGCCAGCAATATGCCTGATCCCAAATTCCCCTTAACACCCCCGCGCCTTCAATGGAGGAGAGATGTAATACAGGAAATTCTGGAAATACAACAGGAAGCATGGTTAAATATGGCCTCATGCTCACAGTATAACACAAAGTGCAGACTTACAATTATGTAAGCAGATTTAATAAACATACTATGTTGCATTCAAACCTGCACATATAACATGTATCCTGTTTAACAAAGACTTAATAGCCTATTGTAATACATATGCAGCGCTGCTGTATTCCAGTAAACATACTTTCTTTTATCAACAAGAGTTGAACATGAGATTTTATCCAGTGACCCTGACATTTGTGTGTGCAGGGATCATCACTGTGGCAGCAAAGTTACTCACTAGGCTATGGAGCCTGTGTGCCCCCCCCACCCGTGCTCCGTGTACCGTTCTCTATACACGGAGCCGGGCTATGGTGGAGAGGGAGCCGGAAGCGGCATCGAGGGCCGGGGAGCGCGCTGCATAGAGCCGTGGAGCGGCCTATGCATAAATCAACGTGGCCGGCGCGGCTAAGAGCGGCGGGGGACACAGCATAAACAGCAGCAGCGGGCGGCCACACACACAGTATCCCACACAGCGGGGCAGCAGCGTGAGCTGACCGCCCCGTTCAACATACCTGGACCCTGTGGTGAGGGCTATGACGGGGCTTCTCTATAAGTTCCGTTCAGCCATTACTGCAGGTTTTAGTCCTGCACGTGGTAGTGAGGGAGCTCTTTCAGAGAGGACCGACACCCACAGCTGCTTCAGCAGCTTCCACTATCCCTGACCCTCGCCTTTCTGGAAGGGGGGAAGGGATGTGGAACATTGAAAAAATCAAAAATAAATCCAAAAATTGTGGACAAACTCCACAGGCCTAGTTGCTCGGTGAGCACCGAAAAAACACTGAGGTACTCTGGGATATGGAGGGGGGATGCAGTCTCAAATTTTAATTATTCAGTGCCTAGTTCCTGTGGAACCGTCCATATCCCTAGAGTACTCCAGTGACCCCTAGTGGATGAAAAAGAAATATACAGAGCCAAAAATCGGAAGATGGATTGCGTTTTAGATGTGTACCTGTTAAAATAAGAATTTACTTACCGATCATTCTATTTCTCGTAGTCCGTAGTGGATGCTGGGAACTCCGTAAGGACCATGGGGGATAGCGGCTCCGCAGGAGTCTGGGCACAAAAGTAAAAGCTTTAGGACTACCTGGTGTGCACTGGCTCCTCCCCCTATGACCCTCCTCCAAGCCTCAGTTAGGATACTGTGCCCGGACGAGCGTACACAATAAGGAAGGATATTGAATCCCGGGTAAGACTCATACCAGCCACACCGTACAATCTGTGATCTGAACCCAGTTAACAGCATGATAACAGAGGAGCCTCTGAAAAGATGGCTCCCAACAATAATAACCCGATTTTTGTAACAATAACTATGTACAAGTATTGCAGACAATCCGCACTTGGGATGGGCGCCCAGCATCCACTACGGACTACGAGAAATAGAATTATCGGTAAGTAAATTGTTATTTTCTCTGACGTCCTAGTGGATGCTGGGTACTCCGTAAGGACCATGGGGATTATACCAAAGCTCCCAAACGGGCGGGAGAGTGCGGATGACTGCAGCACCGAATGAGAGAACTCCAGGTCCTCCTCAGCCAGGGTATCAAATTTGTAGAATTTAGCAAACGTGTTTGCCCCTGACCAAGTAGCTGCTCGGCAAAGTTGTAAAGCCGAGACCCCTCGGGCAGCCGCCCAAGATGAGCCCACTTTCCGTGTGGAATGGGCTTTTACAGATTTTGGCTGTGGCAGGCCTGCCACAGAATGTGCAAGTTGAATTGTACTACAAATCCAACGAGCAATAGTCTGCTTAGAAGCAGGAGCACCCAGCTTGTTGGGTGCATACAGGATAAACAGCGAGTCAGATTTTCTGACTCCAGCCGTCCTGGAAACATATATTTTCAGGGCCCTGACTACGTCCAGCAACTTGGAGTCCTCCAAGTCCCTAGTAGCCGCAGGTACCACAATAGGCTGGTTCAAGTGAAATGCTGAAACCACCTTAGGGAGAAATTGAGGACGAGTCCTCAATTCTGCCCTGTCCGTATGAAATATAAGGTAAGGGCTTTTATAGGATAAAGCCGCCAATTCTGAGACACGCCTGGCTGAAGCCAGGGCTAACAGCATTACCACTTTCCATGTGAGATATTTTAAGTCCACAGTGGAGAGTGGTTCAAACCAATGTGATTTTAGGAACCCCAAAACTACATTGAGATCCCAAGGTGCCACTGGAGGCACAAAAGGAGGTTGTATATGCAGTACCCCCTTGACAAACGTCTGTACTTCAGGAACTGAAACCAGTTCTTTTTGGAAGAAAATCGACAAGGCCGAAATTTGAACCTTAATGGACCCTAATTTTAGGCCCATAGACAGTCATGTTTGCAGGAAATGCAGGAAACGACCCAGTTGAAATTCCTCTGTAGGGGCCTTCCTGGCCTCGCACCACGCAACATATTTACGCCAAATACGGTGATAATGTTGTACGGTTACATCCTTCCTGGCTTTGATCAGGGTAGGGATGACTTCATCCGGAATGCCTTTTTCCTTCAGGATCCGGCGTTCAACCGCCATGCCGTCAAACGCAGCCGCGGTAAGTCTTGGAACAGACAGGGTCCCTGCTGGAGCAGGTCCTTTCTTAGAGGTAGAGGCCACGGGTCCTCTGTGAGCATCTCTTGAAGTTCCGGGTACCAAGTCCTTCTTGGCCAATCCGGAGCCACGAGTATAGTCCTTACTCCTCTCCTTCTTATGATTCTCAGTACCTTGGGTATGAGAGGCAGAGGAGGGAACACATACACTGACTGGTACACCCACGGTGTTACCAGAGCGTCCACAGCTATTGCCTGAGGGTCCCTTGACCTGGCGCAATACCTGTCTAGTTTTTTGTTGAGGCGGGACGCCATCATGTCCACCTTTGGTTTTTCCCAACGGTTCACAATCATGTGGAAGACTTCTGGGTGAAGTCCCACTCTCCCGGGTGGAGGTCGTGTCTGCTGAGGAAGTCTGCTTCCCAGTTGTCCACTCCCGGAATGAGTACTGCTGACAGTGCTATCACATGATTTTCTGCCCAGCGAAGAATCCTTGCAACTTCTGTCATTGCCCTCCTGCTTCTTGTGCCGCCCTGTCTGTTTACGTGGGCGACTGCCGTGATGTTGTCCGACTGGATCAGCACCGGCTGACCTTGAAGCAGAGGTCTTGCTAGGCTTAGAGCATTGTAGATGGCTCTTAGCTCCAGGATATTTATGTGAAGTGATGTCTCCAGGCTTGACCACAAGCCCTGGAAATTTCTTCCCTGTGTGACTGCTCCCCAGCCTCTCAGGCTGGCATCCGTGGTCACCAGGACCCAGTCCTGAATGCCGAATCTGCGGCCCTCTAGAAGATGAGCACTCTGCAACCACCACAGGAGAGAGACTCTTGTCCTTGGAGACAAGATTATCCGCTGATGCATCTGAAGATGCGACCCGGACCATTTGTCTAGCAGATCCCACTGGAAGGTTCTTGCGTGGAATCTGCCGAATGGGATTGCTTCGTAAGAAGCCACCATCTTTCCCAGAACCCTTGTGCATTGATGCACTGAGACTTGGCCTGGTTTTAGGAGCTTTCTGACTAGTTCGGATAACTCCCTGGCTTTCTCCTCCGGGAGAAACACCTGTTTCTGGACTGTGTCCAGGATCATCCCTAGGAATAGAAGTCGTGTTGTCGGGATCAGCTGCGATTTTGGAATATTGAGAATCCAACCGTGCTGGCGCAGCACTATCTGAGATAGTGCTACCCCGACTTCCAACTGTTCCCTGGATCTTGCCCTTATCAGGAGATCGTCCAAGTAAGGGATAACTAAAACTCCCTTCCTTCGAAGGAGTATCTTCATTTCGGCCATTACCTTGGTAAAGACCCGGGGTGCCGTGGACAATCCAAACGGCAGCGTCTGAAACTGATAGTGACAGTTCTGTACCACAAACCTGAGGTACCCTTGGTGAGAAGGGTAAATTGGGACATGTAGGTAAGCATCTTTGATGTCCAGAGACACCATATAGTCCCCTTCTTCCAGGTTTGCAATCACTGCTCTGAGTGACTCCATCTTGAATTTGAACCTTTGTATGTAAGTGTTCAAGGATTTTAGGTTTAAAATTGGTCTCACCGAGCCGTCAGGCTTCGGTACCACAAATAGTGTGGAATAGTACCCCTTTCCCTGTTGTAGGAGGGGTACCTTGATTATCACCTGCTGGGAATACAGCTTGTGAATGGCTTCCAATACTGCCTCCCTGTCTGAGGGAGACGTCGGTAAAGCAGACTTTAGAAAACGGCGAGGGGGAGACGTCTCGAATTCCAATTTGTACCCCTGAGATACCACCTGAAGGATCCAGGGGTCCACTTGCGAGTGGGCCCACTGCGCACTGAACTTCTTGAGACGGGCCCCCACCGTGCCTGAGTCCGCTTGTAAAGCCCCAGCGTCATGCTGAGGACTTTGCGGAGGCGGGAGAGGGCTTTTGTTCCTGGGAACTGGCTGTTTGTTGCAGCCTTTTTCCTCTCCCTCTACCACGGGGCAGAAATGAGGCGCCTTTTGCCCGCTTGCCCTTATGGGGCCGAAAGGACTGCGCCTGATAATACGGCGTCTTCTTAGGTTGAGAAGCTACCTGGGGTAAAAATGTGGATTTTCCCGCAGTTGCCGTGGCTACCAGGTCTGATAGACCTACCCCAAATAACTCCTCCCCCTTATAAGGCAATACTTCCATGTGCCTTTTAGAATCCACATCCCCTGACCACTGCCGCGTCCATAAACTTCTTCTTGCAGAAATGGACAGCACGCTAACTCTTGATGCCAGTCGGCAAATATCCCTCTGTGCATCACGCATATACAGAAATGCATCCTTCAGATGATCTATAGTCAATAATATACTGTCCCTATCTAGGGTATCAATATTTTCAGTCAGGGAATCCGACCACGCCAGGCCCGCACTGCACATCCAGGCTGAGGCATTGCTGGTCGCAGTATAACACCCATGTGAGAGTATATACATTTTAGGATATTCTCCAGCTTTCTATCGGCCGGTTCCTTTAGGGCGGCCGTATCAGGAGAGGGTAGAGCTACCTGTTTAGACAAGCGTGAGCGCTTTATCCACCCTAGGGGGTGTTTCCCAACGTGCCCTATCCTCTGGCGGGAAAGGGTACGATGCCAATAACCTTTTAGGAATTAGCAGTTTTTTATCGGGGGAAACCCACGCCTCATCACACACTTCATTTAATTCCTCGGATACAGGAAAAACTACAGGCAGTTTTTTCTCACCAAACATAATACCCTTCTTAGTGGTACTTGTATTATCAGATATATGCAATACATTTTTCATTGCTTCAATCATGTAACGTGTGGCCCTAGTGGAAGTCACGTTTGTCTCCTCATCATCGACACTGGAGTCAGTATCCGTGTCTGTGTCTGCCATTTGAGGTAACGGGCGTTTTAAAGCCCCTGATGGCGTTTGAGACCCCTGGACAGGCACAAGCTGATTAGCCGGCTGTCTCATGTCGTCAACTGTCTGTCGTAAGGAGCTGACACTGTCACGCAATTCCTTCCACAAGCTCATCCACTCAGGTGTCGACTCCCTAGGGGGTGACAACTGTATAATAGGCAATTGCTCCGCTTCCATCTCATTTTCCTCCTCAAACATGTCGACACAATCGTACAGACACACCGCACACACACAGGGAATGCTCTGTTAGAGGACAGGACCCCACTAGCCCTTTGGGGAGACAGAGGGAGAGTATGCCAGCACACACCAGAGCGCTATATATATACAGGAATACCACTATAAAGTGTGCTTTTCCCTTTATAGCTGCTGTTAATATAAAACTGCGCCAAATTAGTGCCCCCCCTCTCTTTTTTACCCTTTTCTGTAGTGCAGGACTGCAGGGGAGAGTCAGGGAGACGTCCTTCCAGCGGAGCTGTGATGGAAAATGGCGCCCGTGTGCTGAGGAGATAGGCTCCGCCCCCTTCTCGGCGGCCTTTTCTCCCGCTTTTTTGGTAATTCTGGCAGGGGTTAAAAAACACCCATATAGCCCTGGGGGTTATATGTGGTGTATTTATGCCAGCCAAGATGTTTTACATTGCTGCTCAGGGTGCCCCCCCCCTAGCGCCCTGCACCCTCAGTGACCGGAGTGTGAAGTGTGCCTGAGTAACAATGGCGCACAGCTGCAGTGCTGTGCGCTACCTTGTTGAAGACTGATGTCTTCTGCCGCCGATTTTTCCGGACCTTTTCTTGCTTCTGGCTCTGTAAGGGGGCCGGCGGCGCGGCTCCGGGACCGAGCTCCGAGGCTGGGCCTGTGTTCGGTCCCTCTGGAGCTAATGGTGTCCAGTAGCCTAAGAAGCCCAATCCACTCTGCACGCAGGTGAGTTCGCTTCTTCTCCCCTTAGTCCCTCGATGCAGTGAGCCTGTTGCCAGCAGGTCTCACTGAAAATAAAAAACCTAAAACTAAACTTTTCACTAAGAAGCTCAGGAGAGCCCCTAGTGTGCACCCTTCTCGGCCGGGCACAAAAATCTAACTGAGGCTTGGAGGAGGGTCATAGGGGGAGGAGCCAGTGCACACCAGGTAGTCCTAAAGCTTTTACTTTTGTGCCCAGTCTCCTGCGGAGCCGCTATCCCCCATGGTCCTTACGGAGTTCCCAGCATCCACTAGGACGTCAGAGAAAGGGAAAATATAACCAATATGTATGTGTTAGCACACACGTTACAATTACCTACCAGTATTGTAACAGCCAGGGTTGTTGATTTCCACTGATGCCCTCTCATCAAACTCCATAACTAATCTGTTGTCATCAGCCTCTTTGCCTCCGAGGTCAGGCCGGGAGCTTGGAGAGAGCCAAAGGAGATGATTGTGTCGTCTAAGATGCCTTGAGAAAAACAGATCTGACCCAAATGTGGATACATCATCTGGCAGGTTGCCCACAGGGAGGTGATAATACCTACATTCAGAAATAGATAATGTTTAATAAACACATCCCTAATATGTTAGGAAAGGTAGCTCCAAGACTGTAAAAATTGCATTTTTGTAATTTTGTTAAATCATTTCTATAGGGGACTATGTATATGCTGGAGTATAGAGTGAAGTGAAAGGAGCTAGCTCCCTACTAAAATAGGCTGACCATATTATCCCTTTAACCTGGGACACTCATGAATTACACAGGTTCTGTGGCTACTTAAAACCAGGTGAAATGCAGGCTTGTAGTCAGCCAGCCAGCCACAGAACCTGTGTAATTCATGAGTGTGAAGTGGTTCAATTAGGTGCCGCACAGGACTATTTAGATAATCTTTGTAATGGGCTCTTATAAAATATGTCCCGTGTGTCTTATTTCATGTACTTTTGCTCTTATTTTAGTTTTTTCTCCTGAATACCCTTTTGGAAGCAATCATGCATTTTTCATGTACATTATCAGTATAATATTAATCTCTCTTAGGAACTACTATATATTGTTATAAATGTATTGAATTACTGATACTTGTATAATATCTCTAGCATCTAATTCATTGCTCCCAAGTTATACCATGTACAGTTACTCCTCCAATTAGCAAAAGCTTCAAAAATTAACCTTACTATTTGGGCATTTGACTAATTATTTACTTTTTCTATTCAATTTTGTCTCTACGTATTTCTTAATTTCACATCTTCTCCGTTTAGTGGATACACTATAGTCGAACCTTAATATACGGCACTGGGCTTTGTTTTACTAATACTGAGAATATTGTAATAGTGCCATTCTCGCCTATTACTTACATAATTTTTCAACCTGTTAATTTTCAATAGGGTTAGGCAACCCGCCTCTCTCATCCACTGTCCGCTATATTATTATATGACAGTGGACAGCAGAAGACGGACCCTGAACCTATACGTTTCTTTGTATCAAATCTTTTCAGTACTCTCTCATCCAAATGCCAGCTAACTATCTCTCTGCAATGCTAAGGTAACAGAGAATCTGTGCATAGATATTGGACAGCAGAAGTACCTCTTTTCTTGGTATGCGCCAATAACCAAACACTCTCTCATTCACACCTCTTGTGATATTACTGCCATATTTCACTGGCTACGCCCAATCTCGCCTGATCTTGGAAGCAAAGCAGTGAGAAGCTCAATTAGTACCTAGATGGGAGACCGCTAGGGAATACTGGGTGTAGTAAAAAACACTCCTTATTCCATGTGAAAAGCAGAAGTGTTGGAGCAACATTTGACCCTTACCTACTTCATCCGTTTATCTATCTTTACTATAAACTATCTGACCACAGACTTATATAAAATTTATCTAGATCGCACATTTTGAATATAGATATATAAATAGCAAATTTGCCAATACCAGGAGATACTATTACAGTTGGCATTTGATATCGGACTATTTCTACAGTCTTCATTATTTCAATAGATGCCACTGTGTTATATGCTTGAATTTTCTGTTATCTGAAATTTCTATTTCTGATATTTTCACCTCTGGTGCTACTGTCACCTAAAATACTTAAAATTCTTGGAGAGTTTGTTACTCCTAGTTTTTCTGGATTACGAAATTACTATATCAGATATTTGAGAATCTTTTTTTTCCAGTTTTTGGTTACAGATTCGCGATATCAGATGCGGAAGGTTAAATTCTGCAACCTTCCTTAGTGTACCATATGTGTATTTGTCTGTGTACTATATTTTTATCATAAATTAATTAAAAGTTACGTTTTATTCGATAAGAGTGCCCCAACACAGAGTCTCTCTTTTTTCTTTTGAAATATTAATTCATGAGTGTCCCAGGTTAAAGGGATAATATCATGGTCAGTCTAACTAAAACTACCTCCAAAAGTGCAAACTCCCATCCCTCTAAATCCTGGAAGTCTGCAGATGCAAAATGGGTGATCTCTGTTAAAGCTACCTCTAATCCACAAGCAGAGTACTACACACAGCTTTGAATAGTATAAAAAGCGATGATGAAACGTTCCATTACAAAATGTTCTCCAGATTACTAAACTGAATTAATCTGCTAAACAGCCAGTCACATATAACCATGAACTTCAGTGGGAGAGACTTGAGGAATCCACCAGATGAAGACACTTGATCCGTGATGAGAGAAAGGGTTTCTAGGTCTTCTATTTCATCCTTGGTTAAGAATGCATAGAAGATATATTATAGGTGGTACCTATTACTCACTGGGATACAGAAAATATACAGCTCGCCTCGAATCAGTGTTGGAGGGGATGCGGCGGTGTGGGTTCTTTCTTGCATATCTGGTGGTCGTGCCTGAGGGTAGCCCAATTGAGAGGTGCTTGATATTCTCCTTTCTGAGGTTCTTAAAATACCAATATCCAAAACTCCTTGGTCTTTTCTCCATGGCTGCCTACTGGGAGGTTGGATGAATGCACTGACTAGCTCTCTTTGCAAATCTTAAAATGTGGCTAGATGCCTGATTGCTGGACATTGGAAATGCTCAGACCCACCTTCCCTCCAACAGCACCGGAATAAAGTTTGGCAGCCATTGAGAAAATATCTATTTGCATAATGCCTCTTACAAATTCCTCCATGTTTGGTGCGCTTGGTTTGTCTATAATAGCTTTACACCCCACAGAGTCCTTCTTACTTTTCAGACCTCTTGCTTTAATTATTTTATGGCCCCTCTCCACTACTAATTTCTTTGAAAAGCATTTTCACTTTTCTCCACTATTGTTACTGGGGACAAGGATAAGTCCTCCTTCTTGCCCACTCCCCCTCTTCTTACATTACCTTCCCTTTCCGCGCATCTTATCACACCATAATGCATACACACGTGTGCTGCACTCTCATTTTATACACTTTTGTTTATGTTCAAACTATGTCTGTTCTATTTTTATGCAGCTATTCTTGCGATTTTGTCTCTGTGTGTGAAGGTATAGGTCACACAATCAGCAATCTTGTGTATTTTACTTTATGTATTAAAAACAGAAAAACAAATATACATGTCTAAAAAAAATAATAATAAAATAATAATAATAATAATCTGGAACATCCTCAAATGGATTCACTGCAAAGTGAAAATTGCATAGCCTTAAGAGAGAGAAAACATCTTACCAAAATCATTCAATAAAGGTGACAAGACAAATATCTGCAAGTTAACAGTGACCACAACTAAGGGGGGTAATCCTACTAACCGCAATAACCTGTTTCCGTGTGGAAAAACTGTGAATCGCGAAAACCCCCTATGCAATTCGCAGTGAAAAGTATTCACCCAATAATTTTACCGCAAATTTCACTTCACCTACTCGGAAAAGGTGAAACTTTTGGGAAAATTCCCATTTTAAAAAGGTAAAAATGTCCGAATTTGGTTCAGGACCCCTGGGACACCCTCCTTAATGACTAATTAAGCGCTAAGAAGTTTTTAATTGGCCTGTCCGTTTTGGGGTGAGAGTGACATGTCCGTTTTGAGGCAAAAAAGTGTAAAGTGATGTATTTTGGGGTTCGAGGTATAGGATAGGTATATTGGGCTGCTTTATGAGTGGGACAAGTGTTTTTAGGCTTGCAGGTGGGTGTAGTCTGTCTGTTTACACTTTTTTTTTAAAGTCCCATAAAATGACCCAAATATATATAGCCATTTTTATGTACCCCAAATTCAATTTGAGCACCTATTTTGCTGAAAAATACACATGCTTTTATAATATTTTTCAATTAAAAAAAAAAATGCATTTAACAGCTATTTGACCCAATTTAAGTACTCCAGATATATTTAATATGACCTATAATACACTTCTATACTGTTGTCATGTTAGTTTAGAATTTTTTTGAGGTACAAGCTTATTTCCCCATTTTCACCATGATTTTTCGCCCAAGTCTCATTTTCATACGTTTTAATAGGATAGGATGAAAAACGGGAGCGCACATACCTGCGAAAAGCCATTTTCGCGCGACAGACGCTAAAGAAATTTGGTCGAAAAATTGCTGCAATTTCGTAGCTAACTGGATACCGCCCTAACAGTTCAAGACTACACAAGTATTAAAAAAAAATAATATTAATTGGTTCGGAACTACACAAGAAAGTTCTTGAAAATGTTTAAATAGCATAATTTGCATCATCACTTCCAAAGCTTTAAAAGTTCAAAGTTCAAACCACAGAATGGACAAAAGAGTCAAAAATAATTTCCCAGAGTGACGATGGCTACAAACAGCACAAAGGGCCGCTCACTGGTAGTCTTTAGTGTGTTACACAGAAAAGATAAGCAGAAACCCTATTCTTAATGAAGTATCATACAGTAATGTTAGATTCTACTATGTTTCATTACAAAATCTGCCAGCTGACAAATCATAGCCAAACATAATGGCTTTTCGTTAATGACTTGCTAACCATAAAATCAAATATGACAGTTTAAAAAAAACAAAAACAAAAAAAAACCAGGAAGCAATTGTCCCTCTTTTGAATATGTCGCCTAACTATTTTGAAAATAACCATTTCTGAAGCAGCTGTTCCAAATTACCTGGCCATATCAAATGCCTGAGAAAGACAGCTGTCCAAGTTAAGGTAATGACGAATCATGCGCCTCGCACCATGGCGCTGCCAGTCCAGGACATTATAACTGATGTCATCTGTTACCCGCACAGGAACAAGAGGAAATTCCTCTAGAACAGGCATCCCACTTGCTAACCTCCTGGAGGGCCAGTTAGACTGCACAGCAATTAGGGTTGGACCACGTCTCTCATCCTAAGGAAAAAAAATGTACAAGAATGCATTACAATCTGCATGCTCTTGTACAGTGTGGCTAAAAGGCCAGTCTCACACTTACCTTGTAACTCACGAGTAACCTTTGGATTGCCCGGTAGACTGTTTTTAAATCCGTCTCTGCTCGAACTTCAAAGACGTGTTTCTCTGGAGGCAAAAGCTCAGGATCAACCTTTTCCTGCATTGCAGTGTGCTCACTTGTATACATACTGCTTAGGTTTGGCATCTGGTTACTTCGCACCTGAATGGCAAAATGGAAATACAGCAGACAAATCACTTTTACACAGAAAATTATTTTTAATGATAAATTCCTTTTCCATGGCAGCCATTGCAATGGTCAACTTTCTTTCTAGATTAGGTAGAGATTAGATAGAGACAGGATAGAGACAGGATAGATAAAAATGCTCTTTTCTCTCTGTTATATTCGCCTATTAGTAGGCAGACAAACATGTTAGATGGTTATTGCTTACAGATGCTTCTAGATATATTGCTTGCCACTGTAAGCACATGAGTATTGTGTGTACACGGCCATATCCAAACTGGATTTCTATTAGCACACTTCGGACACGTTTATGGAAACAACAAACAGCTATTAAATGGGAAACGGACTTACTTCCAGCCCCCCGGAGGTAGACATTTCTCCTATTCTTCCCCTACCCCCCTCTATAACATAACCTACCTGAGCTCCGTTTCGTGTAAGTGCCTGCTGGAGTTCGGGCATGTTTCACTCTGGATTGCTGTGTAGCCAGCCAGGTTTAATTTTTATTTTGTGTTCAGTATGCTATGGTAGCTTGCCTGCTGCACGAGCGCCCCCAGTGGTACCGGCAACATCATTGTGTTCAGTGTGCTATGGTAGCTTGCCTGCTGCACGAGCGCCCCCAGTGCTACCGGCAACATCTGACACAAGTTTGTGTTCTGGCTCGGTAAGCAGACACTGATGCTCCATCGCGCACTGGAGGCTGATGGTAGCGATATGCAGGCTTGGCACCGGAGAAAGCCGCAGTCAGCTACTATTCCTGGCCTCCCTCCAGAAGGGGAATCCTCGGGAAGACATGATGCTGGGCAGGCCACAGGTGCTCTGTAGTAACCCTTGCTTTGGATGTCTCTAGGATGATCACCCTACCATTAGGCGTCCCGCCGCCAGGCTGCCCGACTGGTGACCGGGGGGGGGGGGGGGGGGGGTTTAGGGGGTTGGGGGATGTCATTACAGGGGGAGTGAAGTTTCTTCACCCCCCCCCCCCGTCTCCATATGCATAAGCGACCCGGCACCAACGATGAATGAGCACTGGGCAAACATTCAAACACAGTGATTATCCTACTCTGTCCTTAGGACTACCATTTTACACACACTACAGCAGCATGACTCTACCAACCCAACTCTGATCTCCAGTGGTCTGTATTAGAAGAGTAGGGGTTCAAGTGGAAGCTGGAGCTTGAAGACTCCAGGAGCTAACATCACCAGTAGCCTCAGGTACCTAAGTCATCTGTAACTAGCCCACTGAGAACATGGCTTAAGTGCAAGCAGACCACCCTGAACTTCTTTGAATAAGGAACACCCTCATCGATGGAATATGGACTAGGCAGGTCCCCACAGCATCCCATGGCCCTTGACTAGAAGGATTTCGGTGGTAAGTTTTCATGGGCTGCTGAACACTATCACTCCTGCACAAGCCTACGGACTACACAGGCGACACAGGGGTGGGTAATAAGCAGCCATCCAGCTGCTGTGGGGCTAAACATCCCAGATTGCTCTGCCAAAGTTTTGCTATCAGGACATGCTAAAAATGCGACAAACTGTCCATACCTACAATTGAGGGGATGTAAAACACAGACAGTAATCTGCTCTATATGAGTAGGTACTCCCTGTAGGAGCCATCATAAATCCCTAGCAGATCACACACTCCATTTGGAGACACACCTTAATGGTCCTCCTTACACACCAGCCAAAGTCTCTGTATATAACCTCTGAGACTTTTAGACATTTTATTTAGAGAGCACTAGGACTCCCAATAAAGATCCAATGTCATACATCTACGTCTCAGTGCCTCTGTTCCATACCCACATACCTACAGTAACATCACATCAGGTTCCTTCACTTCTTTCTACCCCAAAAAAAGAGAGCTACAGAGGCAAAAGAGGAGCTGAATTATATACTATCTGGGAGCATTTTATATAGCCTGTATCTACCAGACCTGAAAAGGAATTTACCCATTATAAAAAGAGAATATGCAGGATTTTGTAAACCATTTTACACACAATAACAGTTTATCATGAAATCCTTTTGTTTCTTGCAGATGACTGAAGGATCAAAACAGTAGGTGTTGAACCCACATCCTAAGGCTAAGTACACACTAGGTGAAATGTCATCAATCTAGTAGATTGGAAAGACATATTGGGCACATCGTCTAGTGTTGACCAGTGATTGCACGATCCCATGGGTCGTTTTCTGGGTAGCCCTGGCAACAACCAGATGCAGGGGAATGATATATTGCACGGTTGCGTGAGATATTGTTCAATTTGCACGGAACAGGCAATATATTGTATATATAAATATGTATATATGTATATATATATATATATATATATATATATATATATATATATAAAATACACACGCACACACACACACCTGGCTTGAAGGCTGGAGACTAAGGAACAGTCAACCTATTCTGCAATACACCACACCCATTGGACAAGAGACAAATATCACAGTACAACTCAGGAGAAGACAAGGTCAAAGAAAGAAAGACTGAATGACAAAAACTTTCAAAACAACTAAGGTATAACTGAAAGAAGAAAATACAAGTGCAAAATTTAAAACACTAAGCCACGGAGACACTAAGACACATTGCAACATCTGCTTTGAGCAGATGTGGCAATGGAACACAAACCAGGAAGGCCCATAAACCTGAAATGGGGATATAACACTGAGGGTATGCTGATATATCCAGATCAAAATTGTGTGAATACCTAAGCTTGCAAGGTTGAGGGAAGAATTATTTCATGTACATGGAATGGGGAAACCATCTTTGGGGAAAATGCAGTAACAAGCCACAATTACCGCCTTGCCTTTGTGGGAAATGGGATAATATGCCACAAAAGGAATTGCATGCCCAAGATGCCATGTTTCACTTCAGGTCTACTGGAGAGCAGTGTCAAATAGCGACCTCAGCAGTAAATGTATTGATAAGGAACAATTTATCTGGGTATCAGTAACCTTAATAGTGAGTGAATTTAGGACTGCACCCAACCAGAAAGGTTTAGGTTTGTGAACACTAAGGGGCATATGTAACAGAGTCAGAGTTTGCCGGAGGTGTGGGATGCCAGCTAATCTCTGAGGTTTTTATAAAGCGGCAGTCATTTACAAGACAATACCAAAAGACAAAAAATGTCCGAGGTCGCCAGGCATCCCCACCTCCGGCAAACTCGGACCCTATTACATATGCTCCTAGAAGTCTCTTTGAATACAGGAAGACTGGTTTGACACCCACCAGAATCCACAATTCCCTAAGAAATGAGAGCCAAAAGGGATCAAGGTAGGGTGAAATTCTGATTGCAAAATTTGTGAAATTAATTGAAATAATCTGAGAAGAGAGGAAAGCTTTGACTACACTGACACCATCTATCACATGTTCTCAGGCATTGCATGTAGATGCAAACTAGCAACATGCAGCCTGCTGGATGACCAACAACACAATGAAATATTTGGCAGTAAAACTAACTCATGCCAATTACTGTATGAGATCAGTATTATCCACAGAGACATCTGGAGGGAATAACCACCTGAACCAGAAGAGGAAGTCAAGCCCAGTGCCGTCCACAAGCAGCAGTTAAGTTGACCGGAAATTGCAAAGAAAGGGGAGGTAAGCAGATAAATATCTGCAGAAGGCAGAGGAGTGTAACCTGACTAGGGCCCTTAAGAGAGAATAGGATAAAAGGAAAGTGTTTTTTGTCCATCTGCAGCAGCCTCATGCACAGATATGTGATGCAGGGTAAAGAAAACAGATTTGAGAGAGATAAGCACAAGTTCCAGAAAAGAAAAGAAAAATCAGAATCGCAAATCGGCTCAGAGAAACCAGGCTTAGGTCACCCCTCCTAGAGACACTACAGCTAAACTGATAACAAGTGTCATGTTTGTGGTTATGGACTGCAAAAGGAGCAGTCAACTGTTGATTAGTGTCCAACCTCCATGCCAGGCCTATACCCAATGCAACACATACAAACACATAAGAAGTATACATTTTAAGACAGTGGTAGTGTTTTCAAAAGGATCTTACCGTATCCACCACAAACACAGCTGACTTTCTTTGAGATGGTATAAACAAACCAAACAGGGCTTTGTTTCCCTGAGAATTGTGGTATAAGTAAATGTGCTTGATACTTCCTGTGAAGCAAAATGAAAAATAATACAAAGAAGTAATGTTGCTGGCAATAAGTGGCCTGAAGAAGAGCTAACCAAACATGGACATAGGATAAGCTGCAGGCTTTCATTGTATGTTACCTGGCTCCAGGTAGCTGTACTGAGCCAACGACTTCATCTCCAAGTGGTCCAGGTCAAAAGTGTCAGCTTCCCTTCCTGAAAGTTGCCGAACCACCTGCTTGTTCACCATGCATACACAGCCAAGCTGGATCACTGACCGCAGAAGCAGGGGAACCTGAGGGAGAATAGGAATATTTTATGTAGGCTACATAAATTATCACAGACTGCTGAAGCTGCACACACAAGTATTAGTCAGTACCTGAGTCTCATACACTCCCTCGATGTCAGGTGCAGACAGATCTGCATTGATCTCATTGATGTGCTCCTGGTACATATCCTCTGGAACACAATACTCATATAGATTGTATACTGGATTCGAACGAGGTAGAATTCTATTCACCTGCATAAATGAGAATAGTAATTACTTGTATTATTTGAAATCCAACAACTTAAAACAGCAGGGCTTAAAATGGACATTTCACATACACAGTGGGAGAAGCCATTTTGTGTGTGAACCAATATGCATGTTATTATTCCACTGGAAGCTAGTGAAAATCAACGAGGCACAAAGGTCTCATGTGTCAGTGAAATTGTTATTTTACAGTGAATTGCTAGGATTAATACTGACCCCTACATCCACTTTAAATAGCCTTAGTCCATCACGGATTTCTGTGTCTTTCCTAGCCTAAGCCAAGGGAAAAGGAGAGTTATGGTAGACTTACCATTGTTCACTCTTTCTGCGAGGTACATTGGGTTCCACAGGAAACATCAGGGTGTAGAGTGGAATTTGATCCAGAGGCACCAACAGGCTAAAGCATGGGTATTCAACCTGTGGCCCACCAGCTGCTGTGGAACTACACATCCCAGCATGCCCTGCCTCAGTTTTAGCATGTCTTAATAGCAAAACTGTGGCAGGGTATGCTGGGATGTGTAGGTCGTCAGCAGCTGGACGGCCACAGGTTGAAGACCCATGGGCTAAAGCTTTAGCCCGTCCCAGGATGCATTGGGGCCTCCTCTATAACCCCACCTCCAGGCACTGTGAGCTCTGTTTTGTTAACCAGTCCAATGCAGGAGCAAGCAAGAGAGAAGGCAGATGTTAGTCACACAGAACCACATTCTCACGACAGGAGAAGGGACCAGCGGCTAATGCCACACAAACCCAAAAGAAGCTAAGTGCGTCAGGGTGGGCGCCATGTGGAATCCAGTGTACCTCGCAGAAAGATTTAACCATGGTAAAAGGAAGTAGAAGGGAACGCTCTGTCGATAGACCCTGCAGGTCTGAGAACCAATGCCGTCTGGTCCCACGTGATTGTGTCGAGATACCATCAGGTCTACATCTGGTAGGCCCCACTTGTCCACTAGGAGTTTGAAGACTTCCGGATGAAGACTCCACTCTCCGGCGTGAACGTCATGGCGACTGAAGAAATCCGCTTCCCAGTTTAGGACGCCCGGAATGAACACTGCCGATATTGCTGGCAGATGGTATTCCGCCCAAGGATGGATTTTTGACACCTCCATCATAGCCATGCAGCTTCGAGTGCCGCCTTGATGGTTTATGTATGCAACCGAGGTGGCATTGTCTGACTGTACTTGAACTGGCTTGTTCTGTACCAGTGGCAGGGCGAGAGTCAATGCATTGAACACCGCCCGCAACTCCAAAATGTTTATTGGGAGGAGTGATTACTCCTTGGTCCATCGACCCTAAAAAGAGAGTGTTGCTCCAACACCACACTCCATCCCCTAAGACTGGCGTCCGTTGTCAGCAGGACCCAGTCGGGGATCCAGAAGGGACGGCCCCTGCTTAATTGCTGGTCCTGTAGCCACCAGGTCAGCAACAGACGAACCTCCGGAGTCAAAGTGATCATGTGAGATGTGATCCGATGAAGTAGGCCGTCCCACTAGGAAAGAATTAACCTCTGCAGAGGGCAGGAATGAATTGAGTGTACTCTACCATGTCGAATACGGACACCATCAGGCCAAGTACTTGCATCGCCGAGTGTATTGACACTCTGGGGTGACAAAGGAAGCATCTTATACTGTTTTGAAGCTCCAGGACTTTTTCTGGAGACAGAAACAGTCGCTGACTGTGTGTGTCCAGGAGTGCACCCAGGTGCACCATGGTCTGAGCTGGGACCAGCGAGGATTTCTTCCAATTGATGAGCCACCCGTGGGCTTGTAGAAGGCTTACCGTCAACTGCAGATAACTGAGGAGGACATTTTGTGAGTTTGCCAGAATCAGCAAATCGTCCAGATACGGCAGGATCCTGACTCCCTGGCGACGGAGATGGCCCGTCATTACGGCCATGACCTTGGTGAAGATCCGAGGAGACGTAGCCAGTCCAAATGGCAGAGCCTGGAACTGATAGTGGAGGTCGCCAATAGCAAACCACAGATTCTGCTGATGCGATATGGCAATAGGTTTATGCAGGTACGCATCCTGTTTATCCAGGGATACCATACAGTCTCCGGCTTCCATAGCCTGTACAATTGAGCGCAGTGTTTCCATACAGAACTTGGACACTCTCACAAACTTGTTCAGTGATTTGAGGTTGGGTATAGGCCGGAAAGATCCATTGTGTTTCGGAACTAGAAACAGGGTCGAGTAGTAACCTCTGCCTCTGTGGGACAGAGGTACCGGCACTACCACACTCTTGTATTCAGGAGGGAACTCAACTTTTTGCAGAGCTTGCGCCTTTAATGGATCCAAAGGGATAACCGTGGTGCAAAACTGGCGAGGGGGACGTCTCTTGAAGGAGACTGGGTACCCGTGAGACACAACTTCCCACACCCATGCGTCTGAAATGGTCTTTAACCAGACCTGGGTGAACTGCAGAAGTCGGCCTCCCACCCCTGGGGTCCCCCCAGGAGGAGGCCCGCCCCGTCATGCGGCAGGCTTGTCTTGTTTAGAAACAGATGGATGGACCGCCCAGGATTGTTTAGCCTTGGGCTTTGTGGTTTTGGGAGCACGAGACTGTCCCGGGTATGCCTGACCTTTTGCTTTCCCTTGAGGCCGAAAGGAACGAAAAGTAGTACCCTTTGCCTTCTGTGCAGAAGGATTAGTATTTGGGAGAAAAGCAGTCTTAGCAGCTGCAAACAATTTTATTTAGGTCTACCCCCAAAAGATCTTTTTGGAGTCTAGATCCACCTTCCATGACCTCAACCACAGAATACAGCGAGCCCGGACAGACGTAGTCGACGCCTTGGCTGCCAACACACCTGCCTCACAGGACACCTCCTGAATGTAATAGGCGGTGGTGGTAATGTGAGACAGGTATGGTCAGATATATCCTCGGGCAGCTCTTCCTCTAATGCCTGAACCCATGCACCCAAGAGGCTGCAATAGTGGGTCTATGTACAGCACCTGTAAGGGCGTAAATAGATTTCAGGCATCCCTCCACACGCTTATCTGTCGGTTCCTTCAGTGAAGTGACTGTGGTGACAGGCAGAGTGGACGACACCACTAGGTGGGTGACATGAGAATCCACCGGCGGTAAATTTTTCCACTTATTACATAAAACTCTGCAGGGAGAGGATAGCGAGCCAAGGCCCGTTTAGACAGATGGAATTACTTCCCTGGATCAGACCAGAGCTCCTGACTGATGTCCACCAAATGGTCAGAATGAGGCAATAGATTTTTAACCACCTTCTGCTGTTTAAACATATCAGTTTTCTTAGCCACAGTAGTGGAATCCTCATCATCAGTGATTTGTAGGATCTGCTTAAGAGCAACCACTAGGGCAGGGACATCAATTTGCAATGGAGAATCCTAGTCAGAAATACCAGATTCAGTGTCTGACAGGACAGTATGCTCCCCCTCCTCTTCAGACGAAACATTTGAGAGATTTGTGGATTGTTAAGAGGAAGCAGCCCGCTTAGGTGACCCAGAGACAAGGGAGTGACCTGGAGTAGATTTTTGTCTGCCCAAGGATTGATTTAATTGCTGCAACTGATTAGACAAATTTTCCGCCCAAGGCAGATTAACCATAGGGACAATTTGTGGCTGTAGTGGCACAGGCGGTCCGATAGGGGGCGTAAGGCGTTACACCAGAGTACCTAGTAGGTTTGTGAATGCAGCCCAGGGTGGCTCCTGATTGGTTACAGGAGATGTGGTCTGACTGGGAGATGTACGACACACAGTACACATACAAAACTTCCCCCTCTAGTAAATCCTTGGCGCATGCTCTGCAGACTTACTGCCCTTCTTGTTAGACACTGTACACAAATGTAACAAGTGCGGTTTAGTAAGATAAAGCCAGACAGAGCACAACACCTGCGAATTAATCAGTTAGTATGTGACTGAATACACTGTACACAACACCAGCGAATAAATCCGGTATTATGTGACAGAGTACACAGTAGAATACACGGAATGGGTAAATACTGTGACGCACTATATATATATGACCCAGAGTCACCTAGTCCCTTAGGGTACAGAATATAGTGATAGATATATCTGGGAAACACTGAAAGTGAAACCACACAGCAGATACAGGCACACACAGTCACAGGCAATGCAGATAATTATTAGTACATTAAAACTGCTTATATATAAGTGTGTATACATACATATATGTATATATATATATATATATATATATATATATATATACACATACACACACACACTATATATATATATATATATACACACACACACACACACACACACACACACACACATTATATATATATATATATATATATATATATATATATATATATATATATATAGCAACAGGATTTTGAGGAAATGATTTTCCAGGTGAACCAGAAAGATGCCGATATTAAATTCACCTATGAATGTAGCTACAATACAGTTCATTATCTGGATGTAGCTATTTCAGTCGATAGTAACTTCAATATTGTTACCAGCATGTATTACAAACCCACCGATCGCAATACCTTGTTGAGGGCTAATAGCCATCATCCAGAACCTATGAAATGGAGTCTTCCATTTTCTCAGTTTCTGAGAATCAGAAGGATTTGCAGCAATGAGGAAGATGCCAAAAATCAAATGTTGATTATGGCCAAAAAATTTATAGCTAGAGGGTATTCTCAAGAATCCCTCAAGCAGGCAATGGAGAAAGCACTTAATACATCAAGACAAGACACGCTTGTCTCCAAAGATTCTGAAAAGGTCCCTAATAAGATGATTTGGACACAGGATTATACAACTGCCAGTAAGACATTAAATCGTCAAGCTAAAGGCATATGGCCGGTGATTGCTAGGGATAAAGATTTACCCAGCTTTAAGGATACCACCCCTTATGGCAGCATATAGGCGGGGTCGTAACATTAAAGACATAGTTGTCCATAACGACATTTCTGATTTTGGTCAAGAAAGATTGCCACATTTTTTGACCCGTAAACCGGGCAACTACAGGTGCACAGGGTGCACTACCTGTAGTTGCTTGGAACCGGGTAGTACTTTCAATCATCCCAGATCTGGCAAACTCTTTAATATTAAATATACTCTGACCTGTAGTAGCAAGTTTATAGTGTATTATATTAAGTGCCCTTGTGGGCTACTTTATGTTGGCAAAAGTATCAGACAGTTCAAGGAGAGAATTGCACTTCACAGGTCCAGCATACGGGCAGCCTTAGAGGGCAAAGGTAGCGATCTCCCAGTACCACGACACTTTAAAAATTGCAATCACAGTTTAGCGTCTATCCGCTACAAAATGATCGACCACGTTCCATTAAACAAAAAAGGTGGTGACAGAGGTCAGGCACTTCTGAGAAAGGAGGCATGGTGGATACACACCCTTCAAACGGTGCATCCACTGGGCCTCAATGAGGCACTTAGTTTTAATTGTTTCTTATAAACCTTTTTTCTATAAATTACACCCATTTGAAATGCATTTGCAGATTCAGGGTGCATGAGGGGCTACACTAAGGTTCTGATGCTGCACACGGCATATAAAATGCCGGGTTGGGGCCATAAAGATTGTATAAAGTGTGCGGCATTACTAGCCCTACACTAATATATCAATCATATTTATCACATTGTGTTTGCCCGCAAACTACACAGCTACGATTTCTTTTAGATTTAAGTCTAAAGATTGATACAGCATTGATTTTAGAGCATTGTTATGCTTATATATTGCAATAGCATTTTTGCTGGTGTTTTTGCTCGCTGGCAGTATTGTAATACTCTGCTATACATTAGCGTGTTGCCTGGTATTGATCAATGTATGTTTTGGGTGTTTTTAATCATGTGGCTATGGTTCTTAAACTGTTTGTTTTATCCATCTGTATGTGTATGTTCACACTTCCTGTTTGCGGTTGCTTAGCAGCGCTCTGACGTGTGGTTCGGGCCGCACCCCCCTGCCAGTCCGACGTCGATTCCCGGCGCCGGCCCGTGCATATGACGTGTTTGCTCGGGGTCGGTGGGAGGCGGCTGGAGCCACGCGATTGGAGATGTGCAGGCTACCGGTATGTATATATATTTCATGTATCACAGGTTGCTGGTCGTGTCTTGATAAAAGGGAGCAATCCCTGAAACGTTGACTGCATCAGCGTTGCTTGTGTTGTCTTTATTCTGAGTGCCACCATACGTTCGACTATATATATATATATATATATATATATATATATATATATATATATATATATATATATATATATATATATATATATATATAGTCATCTCGGGGGTCTGGCACTCCGTAGTTATATTGGTATATTGCGGTGCCTTCGCTTGGAAAATGTAGAAATGGTCTCGGTGGCGCGGCACTCACGTCTTATATATGAATAAATAATGCGGACTGCAGTCTGCTATCAACGTTTCAATATTATTCAATATGACGAAAATATTGAATAATATTGAAACGTTGATAGCAGACTGCAGTCCGCATTATTTATTCATATATAAGACGTGAGTGCCGCGCCACCGAGACCATATATATATATATATATATATATATATATATATATATATATATATATATATACACACACACATACATACATACATATATAAACATAAACACAGCATGGTCCTAGGCCGGAGATATATATCAGATTACTTGTCTGTATAAAGACATGTAGAATACTCAAGTGTTTGTAAAGTCACAGAACTGTATACGGTCGGCTTTAAAAGGGAGACCTTGCACTGCAGTCCGGGAGACCAGCTGCAGCTATGCTTAGAAGATGGCACCCAGCGTCTCGGTCAGGGAGTGAGCGAGAGTGTGAGGCAGCTGCAGGGTGAGAAAATCTGCAGTAGATGTCGCCCTGGGCCAGGGTAGGGGCTACAGGTCAAGCACCGGCTCCCCTATGCTGGTCCTCACCGCCGGTACTACGGAGTCTTATTAAACTGGGCGTTAGTACACTCGACCTGTACTCCTATGCCCTGGCGGTCTAGTGGGCTCCCTGCTCGGCGACAGTGTCCACGCCAGCGTCGCGGCCTGTCTCCCTAGACTGCGATTAAATGGCGGGTCCCGCCTGGCGGACCCTCTTACCTCCTCCCCATAGCAGCCACGTGAACCAGAAGAGCGTCTACAACTGTGTGCCTAAAGCTGGAGCGTCTCTGCCGCAAGTACCTAGGAGCAGGCCGCGGGAGTATGCAACGCCGCTTGGGAGGTGATTGAGCCGCAGCACAGAATATCACACTGACATATCAGTGCTGCAGCACTTGAAGTCTTCTTAGAAAGCTTTTCAGGGCTGCCCAGTGCAGCCCCCCGTTAAGTGATTTGCTGCTGCAGGCACTAACTCGAAACTGAGCTCACAGTGCCTGGAGGCGAGGTTATAGAGGAGGCCCCAATGCATCCTGGGACAGCCTAAAGCTTTAGCCTGTTGGTGCCTCTGGATCAAGATCCACTCTACACCCCGATGTTTCCCTGTGGAACACAATGTACGCTGCTGCAGAAAAAACGGTTCCCATCGATTTGTCTGAGAACGTGCATTCTGTGTAGCGCTGCAGGACTCTGGAGAGACAATTATACATGGGTGCACCCATTATAGATATGCCACTGGCTACACTAGACTTCCAGGATATAAAGCCTGCAAAGGATGGTGGCACTTGAAATTGTTTTCACCAACATCCTCTGGAATACACTAGAGGATGCCTGCAAAGCATTGCACGACACTTTACAACCAAGACTGGTACCTTAGCCATGAACACATTGAATTAGTAAACGCCAAAAAAAATACAGCCACAGTTGCATAGTTGGTGCACCGTAAGGCACCACTTTGTATGGAGTGTGTTTTCCAAATATGATGTAAGTGCCCCTAAAAGCAGACTTTCTTTTAACTCAAAGAACCCCTTTGTAGGCATCACAGAGGACCCACCACCACTTACCCTTCTCTTCAAGGTCCCTTAATGTCCTGGTCTTGGCCACTATCTCACTTTACACCTCTTCCTCTGACAAGCTGACCTCTGACACCACCATAACTTCTGTCCTCTCCAGTCTGTTGATATCTATTCCCAGATAACTACCAGAAATTCAATGTTTAAAAATACTGACGTTTCCACCTCTCAAGGTACGCACTCCCTCTCCGTTTATAACATCTTCCTCTCCTCTGTTCCCCAAGGTTAATGTCTGGGTGTCACCTTGGACTGTGCACTTTCCTTCAATCAGTTGATCTCCCGATCCCGTGTTCACCTTAACAATATCTCCAGGATTAGGCCCTTCCTCTGCCTGGAAGCTACTAAAATTCTTATTCAAGCTTTCATCATCACTTACCAGGATTACGGTAACCTAATCCTATCGGCCTTTCAAATTGCTCCACACCATTTTCAATCTATCATTAACTCAGCTGCCTGCCTTATTATCACCTGTCATTGCTCTACATATACAGTTCCCCTATACACTAAAAATTGGTTCAGTTTACCATTCAGAATCAAATTCAAACTTATTCTCAATTACAAAGCAGTCAGCCACAGCTTTCCTCCTTACATCTCCAGCCTCATTTACTCACCGATCTACCTCCTACTCCTGCCTCACCTCTTTCCTTTCTAGCATTCAGAATATCTCCTGGGATGCACTTGAATGCTCCATTAGATGCTCCCACGTTAAGACTTTTCACCCACCTTTCACATATATACGTGTAAAGGGGGCCGCCTGTAAGTGTGGAACGGGAGGTTAACTCCTGAACCAGAAAGTCCACATTTTTCTGGGAATCTTAAGTGCTGCCTGAGTTTTTGTTTTTTTTGTGTGGCTATTAGCACCCACAGTAGTAACAGCAAAGTTAAAAATAAACATAATTCAGAAAAGGTACATACAGTAATTAGCATAGTAATGAGCACACTGTGGGTACTTTATACACACACACAAAGAAGATTGAATGGATGAAGATATGGAAGAGTTAACCCTTGAAATAGTGCCACAGTACTGTAGATTCCAAATCCCCAGTGTCCACTGTCCTCTAAAATGATGATAAAGGAATTAGACAAAAAGTGGAAACATTTCTAGAACACTGGCACAATGACCCTACAGCAATGTTCTATAGCGGTTATAAAAGAGCAACAATTATATTGGGTATAGTTATGAAATAGAAAAATATGCAAACACAAGTCACACCTTTCTATACACTGCACCCTCCTCTGTTTTGGGAACACGCTGATTGACAAAGAAAATGCGATTTATAGTGAGCTTAATACAGTGCAAGTCACTGCCAATCACAGCCCACAAGCGAAAGACACCTGGCTGGTTGCTTTCTCCAATCTGTGGAAAGAAACAGGACAGTAAGGATTGTTGCAGACAAAAAAGGAAAACAGTCCAAACATTGGAAAAAACCAAAATTGTTTAACAGAGTAAAAATATAAAAATATAAAATAAAGATCCCATAACCTGCACAATCTGCCAGGGCATGTCAAGGATGCTGCGAGCCGTTCGACGCAGGAAACTGCCTAACCCAGCTGCTTGGGTTTCACGGACTACACCTCCTACTCCAGGGGCTGCATCTCCATCTTCTAATCGCCGTCTCTTTTGTCGCTCTTTGCGCTGACGTGCCTGAAGCTCCCACTTTTTCTTGTGATAACGCAACCAGAGAAGTCGCTCTTCCTATATATGGTAGATGAAACAACTGTAAAAATAAGATTTTACTTACCGATAAATCTATTTCTCGTAGTCCGTAGTGGATGCTGGGGACTCCGTCAGGACCATGGGGATTAGCGGCTCCGCAGGAGACAGGGCACAAAAATAAAGCTTTAGGATCAGGTGGTGTGCACTGGCTCCTCCCCCTATGACCCTCCTCCAAGCCTCAGTTAGGATACTGTGCCCGGACGAGCGTACACAATAAGGAAGGATATTGAATCCCGGGTAAGACTCATACCAGCCACACCAATCACACCATACAACTTGTGATCTGAACCCAGTTAACAGTATGACAACGTAGGAGCCTCTGAACAGACGGCTCACAACAAGAACAACCCGATTTTTTTGTAACAATAACTATGTACAAGTATTGCAGACAATCCGCACTTGGGATGGGCGCCCAGCATCCACTACGGACTACGAGAAATAGATTTATCGGTAAGTAAAATCTTATTTTCTCTGACGTCCTAGTGGATGCTGGGGACTCCGTCAGGACCATGGGGATTATACCAAAGCTCCCAAACGGGCGGGAGAGTGCGGATGACTCTGCAGCACCGAATGAGAGAACTCCAGGTCCTCTTTAGCCAGGGTATCAAATTTGTAGAATTTTACAAATGTGTTCTCCCCCGACCACGTAGCTGCTCGGCAGAGTTGTAATGCCGAGACCCCTCGGGCAGCCGCCCAGGATGAGCCCACCTTCCTTGTGGAATGGGCCTTGACAGATTTAGGCTGTGGCAGGCCTGCCACAGAATGTGCAAGTTGAATTGTGCTACAAATCCAACGAGCAATCGTCTGCTTAGAAGCAGGAGCACCCAGCTTGTTGGGTGCCTACAGTATAAACAGCGAGTCAGATTTTCTGACTCCAGCCGTCCTTGAAATATATATTTTCAATGCCCTGACAACGTCCAGCAACTTGGAATCCTCCAAATCGCTAGTAGCCGCAGGCACCACAATAGGCTGGTTCAGGTGAAACGCTGACACCACCTTAGGCAGAAAATGAGGACGCGTCCGCAGTTCTGCCCTGTCTGAATGGAAAATCAGATATGGGCTTTTATACGATAAAGCCGCCAATTCTGACACTCTCCTGGCTGAAGCCAGGGCCAGTAGCATGGTTACCTTCCATGTAAGATATTTCAAATCCGCCGATTTGAGTGGCTCAAACCAATGGGATTTGAGAAAATCCAAAACTACATTAAGGTCCCACGGAGCCACTGGGGGCACAACCGGGGGCTGTATATGTAGTACTCCTTTTTCAAAAGTCTGGACTTCAGGAACTGAAGCCAATTCTTTTTGGAAGAAAATCGACAGGCCCGAAATTTGAACCTTAATGGACCCCAACTTGAGGCCCATAGACAATCCTGTTTGCAGGAAATGTAGGAATCGACCCAATTGAAATTCCTCCGTGGGGGCCTTCCTGGCCTCACACCACGCAACATATTTTCTCCAAATGCGGTGATAATGTTGTGCAGTCACCTCCTTCCTGGCTTTTACCAGTGTAGGAATGACCTCTTCCGGAATGCCTTTTTCCCTTAGAATTTGGCGTTCAACCGCCATGCCGTCAAACGCAGCCGCGGTAAGTCTTGGAATAGACACGGTCCCTGCTGAAGCAGGTCCCGTCTTAGAGGTAGAGGCCACGGATCTTCCGTGAGCATCTCCTGAAGTTCCGGGTACCAAGTTCTTCTTGGCCAATCCGGAGCCACGAGTATCGTTCTTACTCCCCTTTGCCGTATGATTCTCAGTACTTTTGGTATGAGAGGCAGAGGAGGAAACACATACACTGACTGGAACACCCACGGCGTTACCAGAGCGTCCACAGCTATTGCCTGAGGGTCTCTTGACCTGGCGCAATACCTGTCCAGTTTTTTGTTGAGGCGAGACGCCATCATGTCCACCTTTGGTTTTTCCCAACGGTTCACAATCATGTGGAAGACTTCTGGATGAAGTCCCCACTCTCCCGGGTGTAGATCGTGTCTGCTGAGGAAGTCTGCTTCCCAGTTGTCCACTCCCGGAATGAACACTGCTGACAGTGCTATCACATGATCTTCCGCCCAGCGAAGAATCCTTGCAGCTTCTGCCATTGCTCTCCTGCTTCTTGTGCCGCCCTGTCTGTTTACGTGGGCGACTGCCGTGATGTTGTCCGACTGGATCAACACCGGCTGACCCTGAAGCAGGGGTTTTGCCAGGCTTAGAGCATTGTAAATCGCTCTTAGCTCCAGTATATTTATGTGAAGAGATATCTCCAGGTTTGACCATACTCCCTGGAAGCTTCTTCCCTGTGTGACCGCTCCCCAGCCTCTCAGACTGGCATCCGTGGTCACCAGGACCCAGTCCTGTATGCCGAATCTGCGGCCCTCTAACAGATGAGCACTCTGCAACCACCACAGAAGAGACACCCTTGTCCGTGGCGATAAGGTTATCCGCTGATGCATCTGCAGATGCGATCCGGACCATTTGTCCAGCAGATCCCACTGAAAAGTTCGTGCATGGAATCTGCCGAATGGAATCGCTTCGTAAGAAGCCACCATCTTTCCCAGGACTCTTGTGCATTGATGCACAGACACTTTTCCTGGTTTTAGGAGGTTCCTGACAAGTTCGGATAACTCCTTGGCTTTCTCCTCCGGAAGAAACACCTTTTTCTGAACCATGTCCAGAATCATTCCCAGGAACAGCAGACGTGTTGTCGGGGTCAACTGAGATTTTGGAAAATTCAGAATCCACCCGTGTTGTTGCAGCACTACTTGGGTTAGTGCTACTCCGTCCTCCAGCTGTTCTCTGGACCTTGCCCTTATCAGGAGATCGTCCAAGTAAGGGATATTTAATACGCCTCTTCTTCGCAGAAGAATCATCATTTCGGCCATTACCTTGGTAAAGACCCGAGGTGCCGTGGACAATCCAAACGGCAGCGTCTGAAACTGATAATGACAGTTTTGCACCACGAACCTGAGGTACCCTTGATGTGAAGGGCAAATTGGGACATGCAGATAAGCATCTTTTATGTCCAGGGACACCATAAAGTCCCCTTCTTCCAGATTCGCTATCACTGCTCTGAGTGACTCCATCTTGAACTTGAATTTTTGTATGTACAGGTTCAAAGATTTCAGATTTAGAATAGGTCTTACCGAGCCGTCCGGCTTCGGTACCACAAATAGTGTGGAGTAATACCCCTTTTCCTGTTGTAGGAGGGGTACCTTGACTATCACCTGCTGAGAAAACAGCTTGTGAATGGCTTCCAATACCGTCGCCCTGTCTGAGGGAGACGTTGGCAAAGCAGACTTTAGGAACCGGCGAGGGGGAGACTTCTCGAATTCCAACCTGTAGCCCTGAGATACTACCTGCAGGATCCAGGGGTCCACCTGTGAGCAAGCCCACTGCGCGCTGAAATTCTTGAGTCGACCCCCCACCGCTCCTGAGTCCGCTTGTAAAGCCCCAGCGTCATGCTGAGGGCTTTGCAGAACCCGGGGCGGGCTTCTGTTCCTGGGAAGGAGCTGCTTGCTGCCCTCTCTTACCCTTTCCTCTGCCTCGGGGCAGATATGACTGTCCTTTTGCCCGCTTGTTCTTATAGGACCGAAAGGACTGCGGCTGAAAAGACGGTGTCTTTTTCTGTTGGGAGGGGGTCTGAGGTAAAAAGGTGGATTTTCCGGCAGTTGCCGTGGCCACCAGATCCGATAGACCGACGCCAAATAATTCCTCCCCTTTATACGGCAATACTTCCATATGCCGTTTGGAATCCGCATCACCTGACCACTGTCGCGTCCATAAACTTCTTCTGGCAGATATGGACATCGCACTTACTCTCGATGCCAGAGTGCAAATATCCCTCTGAGCATCTCGCATATAAAGAAAAGCATCCTTTAATTGCTCTAAAGTCAATAAAATACTGTCCCTATCCAGGGTATCAATATTTTCAGTCAGGGAATCCGACCAGACCACCCCAGCACTGCACATCCAGGCTGAGGCGATGGCTGGTCGCAGTATAACACCAGTATGTGTGTATATACTTTTTAAGGTAGTTTCCAGCCTCCTATCAGCTGGATCCTTGAGGGCGGCCGTATCAGGAGACGGTAACGCCACTTGTTTTGATAAGCGTGTGAGCGCCTTATCCACCCTAGGGGGTGTTTCCCAGCGCGCCCTAACCTCTGGCGGGAAAGGGTATAATGCCAATAACTTTTTTGAAATTAGCACTTTTCTATCTGGGTTAACCCACGCTTCATCACATACATCATTTAATTCCTCTGATTCAGGAAAAACTACAGGTAGTTTTTTCACACCCCACATAATACCCCTTTTTGTGGTACTTGCAGTATCAGAGATATGTAAAGTCTCCTTCATTGCCGTGATCATATAACGTGTGGCCCTACTGGAAAATACGTTTGTTTCTTCACCGTCGACACTAGATTCAGTGTCCGTGTCTGGGTCTGTGTCGACCGACTGAGGTAAAGGGCGTTTTACAGCCCCTGACGGTGTCTGAGACGCCTGGGCAGGTACTAACTGGTTTGCCGGCCGTCTCATGTCGTCAACTGATTTTTGTAATGTGCTGACATTATCACGTAATTCCATAAACAAAGCCATCCATTCCGGTGTCGACTCCCTGGGGGGTGACATCACCATTACCGGCAATTGCTCTGCCTCCACACCAACATCGTCCTCATACATGTCGACACACGCGTACCGACACACAGCAGACACACAGGGAATGCTCTATTGAAGACAGGACCCCACTAGCCCTTTGGGGAGACAGAGGGAGAGTTTGCCAGCACACACCCAAGCGCTATAATATATATGGGAACAACCCTATATAAGTGTTGTATCCTTATAGCAGCTTAAATATAGTAATATCGCCAAAAAAGTGCCCCCCCTCTCTGTTTTACCCTGTTTCTGTAGTGCAGTGCAGGGGAGAGTCCTGGGAGCCTTCCTCACAGCGGAGCTGAGCAGGAAAATGGCGCTGTGTGCTGAGGAGAATAAGCCCCGCCCCCTATTTCGGCGGGCTCTTCTCCCGGAGTTTGTGAGATCTGGCAGGGGTTAAATACATCCATATAGCCTCAAGGGCTATATGTGATGTATTTTTAGCCATAAAAAAGGTATTATACATTGCTGCCCAGGGTGCCCCCCCCCAGCGCCCTGCACCCTCAGTGACCGCTGTGTGAAGTGTGCTGACAACAATGGCGCACAGCTGCAGTGCTGTGCGCTACCTCATGAAGACTGAAAAGTCTTCTGCCGCCTGTTTCTGGACCTCTTCAATCTTCGGCATCTGCAAGGGGGGTCGGCGGCGCGGCTCCGGGACCGGACTCCATGGCTGGGCCTGTGTTCGATCCCTCTGGAGCTAATGGTGTCCAGTAGCCTAAGAAGCCAATCCATCCTGCACGCAGGTGAGTTCACTTCTCTCCCCTAAGTCCCTCGATGCAGTGAGCCTGTTGCCAGCTGGACTCACTGAAAATAAAAAAACCTAAAAACTTTTTCTAAGCAGCTCTTTAGGAGAGCCACCTAGATTGCACCCTGCTCGGACGGGCACAAAAACCTAACTGAGGCTTGGAGGAGGGTCATAGGGTGAGGAGCCAGTGCACACCACCTGATCCTAAAGCTTTATTTTTGTGCCCCGTCTCCTGCGGAGCCGCTAATCCCCATGGTCCTGACGGAGTCCCCAGCATCCACTAGGACGTTAGAGAAAACTGGATTATTGCATTTACATTAATTAATTCCTTTACTCAGAATCCATTTGGGAATACTGGCAATTCTTACACTTAATTAAATATCAGCAAAAAAGAAAGAAAGAAAAAGAAGATTGAAACTCCTCCCCATGTGTATCCTCACCGGCAGGGAGTTCAGTTAATCTCTTACCAAGCTCCCAAAAACAGAATAGTGAGAATGTCTAGCAAAGGAAGAAGGAACCTTAATGAAAACATTAAAATCCAGACTCATCTTACTTTGGGACTTCCCAAAGTTGCACTTACGGGTAAATACACTCAGGTGCTGCAGTGTATATCTCCTTACATCCAAAACTAGCACATTTGGGAAAAAAAGCATTGAACATGTAAAGCTTAGTAAACATATGTACAAAAGACCATGTGGCTACCTAAACATAGCGGCTCAACTGCACCCCTCTAGTGCACGGTCCTGAGCTAGTCATACTACACCTGATGCCGCCAAAGGCATGGGTTCCTTCACTAACAACTAACAGCAGGGACTACCTGGAGGTAACCCTCCATAGGAAGGAGGAACAGCAATGTAGGGGGGAAGGAAATTTCTCATGGTCCATGTTCCCCATAGGAACTAACGCAAAGCAGAATGATGCAGAGAATGATTATAGCCACAAAAAGGTATTAAATAAATATTTTCCTTACATTTGTGGAACCTAGAGGAGGTGGTGGACCGAGAACCTCCCTCCAAGACTGCGTAAGTGCCACATCCTGTGAGTCAACTTGGCTCTCTTCAGCTGTTTGCACACGTTTCCTCTTGGTGCTTATTGGGATAGTAGGCTGCAGACGTTTTCCCATACCAAAATCCTCAATATCTGCAGTCTGTGAAGAGTCCGCATGCTGCAGCTGAGCGCTCACCTAAATAGATAATACCGATGTAGTGAACATGCTGGTGCAGTTTGAAACGCAGTGAAATATTATAGAACAAATCCAAGGCGCAGGCACTTAACATTAGATTAACAGGTAATTTTCATAACTCACAGATACATTCTCAACGTTTCTGTCATAGCACAACTCTTTTCAAGACATCACAGAATAAAGTAATAAAAACACTGACCAATGCACCACCATTCACCAAATTCTGCCCATGCCCCTTTTATAGTGATAATTTACACAAACCCCGCCCACTAATTGGCAGAGACAGGAAGTGCGCACAAACTACCTCTACAAATAGAGCCCTATGCGCTTTACGTACCAGATCGATCAGGGATCATTAAATTTTTGGGGAAGTCACTATACCCCGTGATGGTGGCAGACTTGTTTTCAATTTATATAGAAAGGAGACTGATCGAAACACACTCTTGCATGCCCGAAGTCATCATCCAGGTAAACTGAAAGAGTCTACCTATATCGCAATTCATGTTCTGCGATACAATACATCTCCGCTGAATACAGAAGCACAAATATCTGACACTAGGTGATTCATCGCGCCCTACGGGCGCTCTTCAAACCGTTGTGAGGGGCTATGCCCCCTTAACCCTTGCACGCTCTTGTGGCGTGCAATAGTTGTATTATATGGAGTATTACCTCCAATCATAATTGTGTGAGTGTTTAAATATTGCACGGACAAAGGGCGTGCAATGGTTAAGGGGTCGTAGCCCCTTGCAATGGTGTGAACAGTGCACACAGGGCGTGATAAATCACCTAGTAGGTGCTGTGGTTGGGGGAGTGACTGGTGCGGGGGAGACGCGGATGGGGGAGGGGGGCCGGGGGTGGGGAGAAGGGCTGGTGTGGTGGTGGGGGAGGGGCGGGTGCTGAAAGTGGGGTGTCCGGAGCCACCGCGGGTGGGGGGGTGCTGTGGGTGGGGGAGTGGCGGGTGCAGGGGTGCTGCGGGTGTGGTAGGGGGTCCGGAGCTACCGTGGCTGGTGGAGGTGGGGTGTGCCGTGGATGGGGCCCGGAGGTACTGCGAGTGGAGGAGGGGCGGGTCATGCTTCTCCTCCTGGAAGCAGCTAGGCTGCTGTCCTCCCTTTGGCAGTGGCTCTTCCGGAGACTAGCACAGCAGCCAATCACTATTGTTAGTGCCGGTGTCCCAACACACCGCATTGCAGGGAAGAAGATGCACTCAAACTACAGCTCCCAGCAGCCCTTAGCGCCTGAATGCTTCGGCGCTAAGGGTTGCTGGGAGCTGTAGTTTATTTAGTGCGTATACTTCCCTGTAATGCAGCGCATTGGGACACCGGCGCTAACAATAGTGACTGGCTGGCAGAACTAACTGACTCGCTGAATCAATGTGAAAGGTGAGTGCGCTGTGCAGTGTCAGCGTCCAGACATTACCCTCCATGATATCACCAACTCTGTTACATTAGCCATCTTGGGGCTTCCAGGCCGGCAGGCTAGGTGCTGTGTTGCGGAGTCAGGGCCTCTGGGGATCTGTGCGTGGCTGTGGCGGGGAGGCACTTCTGTGACATCACGCGCAGAGGATGCTCCGGGGCTCAGAGAGTATGCGGCGCTGGTAGGGCTATGAAAGCCTTCCACTGCGCTGCTTTCATACACATCTATGCCGGTGGCCGCAGCAGCTTTTGTTCCACGTGCGCCGCGGCTAGGGAGTGGGGATTGTTGATGACGAAGGGGGCAGGCAGACTGGCAGCAGGACATAGGGGGTCATTCCGACCTGATCGTAGCCGTGCTAAATTTAGCACATCTACGATCACTTACACTGACATGCGGGGGGGCGCCCAGCACATGGCTAGTCAGCCCCACTTGTCAGGCCGGCCCACCCCCCGCACAAGTACAAAAGCATCACACAGCGGCGATGCTTTTGTACTTGAAGAGTAACTCTCAGCCAGCGCAGCTCCTGCGGCTGGTCGGGAGTTACTCATCGCTGGCCGGGTTGCAGCGTCTTTGGCTGTCATATTATTACCTCTATGCGTAGCCCTCACTGTTCTAGCTGTACTAATTTGCTAAGGGTGTTTCACTGTATGTTTATATTGTTGATAGGTATATTGTATGTATCAGTTCACAGGTAATCCAGTAGTCACTTTTATTATAGCTTGTAACAGCATTGCCAAAGATCGCTGCATCTGGTTAGAGAAGGGTTTTCTTGTTATTGTTTGTGATCATCACCATGGTTACCTACCCACAGAGCCTCAGAGAGCCGGCCAGACGGACCGGAGCCACGTCATTTCCGGTGGGCGGAGTGACGTCAGGACCGGAAACCGGGCAGCGCGACTGGAGGCGGCGGGATGGGCCTCACTGTATACAGGTATTTAAGTTTGTCTTTTCACATTACTCTGTATCCTGACGAAGGGGCTGCGACCCCGAAACGTTGCTATTTGAATAAAAGCACTTACTTTTTTTACTGCCATTGATTAGTCTCCTAGTGCCGCCCTTATTCGCTGCGTCTATGCTGGGCACATTGCCCTGAAGGAGAGGGCACGGGAGCGTGTTCGTGAACGCTGGGGAGCGTTAGGAGTGCCGGGCCGTATTGGACATATATATATATATATATATATATACACACACACACACACACACACACGATAATAAATGATATATGCAGGTATATGATGAATTGTGAATTAAGGCCAAGCAACAAGTATGATATGTATATCTTGACCTCTACTAAATTATCTTGATTGATTTTAATAAATAAATGTACTTGGGGACTTCTACTTTACATAGACTCTTGTATGTGGCCGGTCAGTGCTAAAATGCTCAATCATGTGTGGTAGTTTTGTCCTGTCAAACCTTTAGAGCCAATGCTATACCAGTGTACCTGTGATAGGATAGGTTTTCCCATTTGTTATGTTAAGGAAACCATTACTATGTGAGAAATTGATTCCAGCTAGTTGGTAGTGTTAATGTAATTCACAGCAGAAAGTCATTCTAGATGACACGGATTCCCAACACAATAATCATATTACGAGACAGTTCAGTGTTTATGTTCAAACACCCCATTTCCAATAATGAACACCGTTTAGTTTTAGCAATGCAGTCAATGCAAGAGTACTGCTGCTCAAACTTGCTAAATAACGAGTTTTATGGTAAGATCTTACCCTTGTTAAAACTCTTTCTGCGAGGTACACTGGACTCCACAAGGAATGGACAATGGGGTGTAGAATAGGATATTGATCCGAGGCACCAACAGGCTCAAAGCTTTGACTGTTCCCAGAATGCATAGCGCCGCCTCCTATATCACCCCGCCTCACTGCACAGGATCTCAGTTTTTAGTTAACCAGTCCAATGCAGTAGCAGGAAAAGAGACGACAACGATTAGTAGCCACAACACCGCATTCTCACGACAGGAGACGTGTCAGCGGCTAATGCCATACCAACCCAAAGAAGCTAAGTGCGTCAGGGTGGGCGCCTTGTGGAGCCCAGTGTACCTCGCAGAAAGAGTTTTAACAAGGGTAAGTTCTTACCACAAAACTCGTTTTCTGCTGCGGGGTACACTGGGCTCCACAAGGAATGGACAATGGGGATGTCCTAAAGCAGTTCCTTATGGGAGGGGACGCACTGTAGCGGGCACAAGAACCCTGCGTCCAAAGGAAGCATCCTGGGAAGCAGCAGTATCGAAGGCATAGAACCTTATGAACGTGTTCACAGAGGACCACGTAGCCGCCCTGCACAATTGTTCAAGGGTCGCACCACGTTGGGCCGCCCAAGAAGGTCCAACAGACCGAGTAGAATGGGCCTTAATGTGATCAGGAGCAGAGAGACCAGCCTTCACATAAGCATGTGCAATCACCATTCTAATCCATCTGGCCAGAGTTTGCTTGTGAGCAGGCCAGTCCCTTTTGTGAAACCCAAACACAACAAAAAGAGAAATCAGATTTCCTAATAGGAGTAGTTCTCTTCACATAGATACGGAGAGCCCGTACCACATCCAAAGACTTCTCTTTGGGAGACAGATCAGGAGAAACAAGTGCCGGAACTACAATCTCCTGATTAAGGTGGAACGAATAAACCACCTTAGGTAGATAGCCGGGATGAGTCCTAAGAACCGCCCGGTCACGGTGAAATATCAGATATGGGGAACTACAGGACAAGGCACACAAATCCAACACTCTTCTAGCTGAAGCAATAGCCAGCAGAAACACCACCTTAAGGGAAAGCCACTTAAGGTCAGCTGAACCAAGAGGTTCAAACGGAGACTCTTGTAACGCCTCCAAAACCACGACAAGTCCCAAGGAGCCACAGGCGGGACATAGGGAGGTTGGATACGCAACACCCCTTAGGAAAGGTAAGCACATCAGGTAAGGTCGCAATTTCTCTCTGAAACCACACCAACAAGGCAGATATTTGAACCTTGAGGGAGGCCAGACGCAGGCCTAAGTCTAGGCCCTGCTGAAGAAAAGCCAACAACTTGGCTATACTAAACTTGGAAGCGTCATAATTGTTAGATGCGCACCAAACATAGTAAGAATGCCAGACCCTATAGTAAATCCGAGCCGAAGCCGGTTTCCGGGCCCGCAACATAGTTTGAATGACCGCCTCAGAAAACCCTTTAGCCCTTAAGACGGAAGCTTCAAGAGCCACGCCGTCAAAGACAGCCGGTCTAGGTCCTGGTAGACACAGGGGCCATGAACGAGGAGGTCTGGGCGTTGTGGAAGTAGAATTGGACGCTCTGACGATAGGCCTTGCAGGTCTGAGAACCAGTGCCGTCTGGGCCACGCTGGAGCTATGAGAAGCAAAATTCCTTTTTCTTGCTTGAACTTCCGAATTACCCTGGGCAGGAGTGACACCGGAGGGAACACGTACGGCAACAGAAATTTCCACGGTACCGCCAGCGCATCCACGAATGCTGCTCGAGGATCCCTTGTCCTTGCTCCGAAGACCGGAACCTTGTGATTGTGTCGAGACGCCATCAGATCAACGTCTGGAAGGCCCCACCTTTCCACTAGGAGTTGAAACACTTCTGGATGGAGGCCCCACTCGCCTGCATGCACGTCCTGACGACTGAGAAAGTCCGCTTCCCAATTCATGACTCCCGGAATGAATATTGCCGATATGGCTGGTAGATGGAGTTCTGCCCACTGTAGAATCCGTGAGACTTCCTTCACTGCTAGGCGGCTTCGAGTGCCGCCTTGATGATTTATGTAAGCCACTGTGGTGGCGTTGTCCGACTGTACTTGAACAGGACGGTTTGAAATTAAATGCTGGGCTAGGTTCAAGGCCTTGAAGACAGCCCGCAACTCCAGAATATTGATCGAGAGGAGGGACTCCTCCTTGGTCCACCGCCCCTGAAGGGAGTGTTGCTCCAGCACCGCACCCCAACCTCGTAGACTGGCATCCGTCGTCAACAGGACCCAGTCGGATATCCAGAACGGATGGCCCCTGCATAGTTGTTGGTCCCGGAGCCACCAGAGCAGCAACAGACGGACCTCTGGAGTCAATGAGATCATTTGAGACCTGATCCGGTGAGGCAGGCCGTCCCATTTGGCTAGAAACAGCCTCTGGAGAAGACGAGAGTGAAATTGAGCGTACTCCACCATGTCGAATGCTGACCATGAGGCCCAGCACCTGCATCGCCGAATGTATCGACACTTGCGGACGAGATAGGAAGCAACGAATCCTGTCCTGAAGTTTCAGGACTTTCTCCTGAGACAACAACCACCGCTGGTTGTGAGTGTCGAATAGTGCTCCCAGATGCACCATGCTCTGAGCAGGGATCAGGGATGACTTCTTCCAGTTGATGAGCCACCCGTGGGCTTGCAGAAACCGGACCGTCACATCTAGATGACGCAGGAGAAGTTCTGGGGAATTTGCCAGGATTAACAAGTCGTCCAAATACGGCAGTATCCTGACCCCTTGACGGCGGAGTACCACCGTCATCACCGCCATGACTTTTGTAAAGACATTGCGGAGCCTTTGTTAAACCAAAAGGTAACGCCCGAAACTGGTAATGGCAGTTGCCAATCGCAAATCTCAGGTATTGCTGATGAGACACTGCTATAGGAACATGCAGGTAAGCATCCTGTATATCCAGGGAGACCATGAAGTCCCCAGGTTCCAAGGCCAGAACTATAGAGCGAAGGGTTTCCATCCGGAACTTGGAAACCTTCACAAACCTGTTCAATGGCTTGAGGTTGAGAATGGGCCGGAAGGACCCATTCGGTTTCGGGACTAGAAACAGCGGAGAATAGTACCCCCGGCCCTTCTGCACAAGGGGCACCTGTACTAAGACTCCCGTATCTAGGAGGGTCTGTACCACCGAATGTAGTGTTTGCCTTTGTCTTGTCCAACGGGACATCTGTCTGGAAAAATCGATGAGGGGGTCGGTTTTTGAAGGCTATGGCGTAACATCGAGTGAAGAATTCCCGTACCCAGGCATCTGAAGTGGTCTTCAACCATTCCTGGGTATACCCTAGAAGCCGGTCCCCCACCCTGGGATCCCACAGAGGGAGGCCCGCCCCGTCATGCGGCAGGCTTATCTGTCTTGGAAGCTGGCTGATGGGCCGCCTAGGCTCCTTTGGGCTTAGGCTTACCAGGTTTGGAAGTGCGGGCCTGCTTGTTGTACGCCAGACCTTTTGCTTTACCTGAAGGATGAAAGGGGCGAGAGGAAGTACCTTTAGCCTTCGACACAGAAGGAGCAGTACTTGGCAGACAGGCAGTTTTGGCAGTAGCCAAGTCAGCCACAATCTTATTTAAATCCTCCCCAAACAGAATATCTCCCTTAAAAGGGTGTACCTCCAGGGTTTTTCTAGAGTCCAGATCCACAGACCAGGATCTCAGCCACAATATCCGGCGAGCCAGGACTGACGTAGTAGAGGCCTTGACTGCCAGGATACCAGCATCAGAAGCCGCCTCTTTAATATAACGAGAAGCTGTGACAATATAAGACAAGCATTGTCTAGCATGGTCAGAGGAGATTTCAGCATCTAACTCCAAGGCCCATGCTTCAATGGCCTCTGCAGCCCAAGTAGCTGCAATAGTGGGCCTTTGTGCAGCACCCGTGAGGGTGTAAATCGCTTTCAGACAACCCTCCACACGTTTATCCATAGGCTCTTTTAGAGACGCGACGGTGGTGACCGGTAGAGCTGAGGAAACCAGCATCCTAGCCACATGCGAGTCCACTGGAGGAGGCGTTTCCCAATTCTTAGACAGCTCCGGCGCGAGGGGATAGCGAGCCAGCATCTTTTTTTGAGGCACAAACTTCGTACCTGGGTTTTCCCAGGGTTCCTGATGTCAAAGTCAGAAAAATATCTCTATATACACTGCCATATTTGCACCTCACACTGGTCCGCGCTGCGCATGCGTGCGCTCTCCCGTGAAGGCGCATACCCGCTGTTGCGTGCACCCGCTGGTGCACGGTATGCGTATTTACGGTAAAGTTTGTGTAGTCGTAGCGTGCGACTCAATCGTTACATATTTTTCACAAATAATGTATTTTATAGATCATGGTCCCTTTGATAGATTCTGAAAGTTTGGTTAATATAGAATCTTTATGAACAGAGGAATCCCTCTTTGTTTGATACGAAGGGTCAGATAGGAGTAATACAGTGGTGTTTAGTATCCATCGGAAGAATATTTAATTAGAAATATTCCGGTGTTGGTTTGAAGCAGATCAATCGCTCGTGCGAATAGTTATGGACATAAGAAGTTTATGAACATTTACTTTATTTGCACTTTATTACCCATGCGGCGGGAAACCCAGTTTCCCTCCCACCTGAGCAGTTGGAAATAGTCACAGCCCACCTGTATGAATCAACCTATGACCTTTTGTTATAATGCGAAGCCGAATTCCTGTGTCCAATGAACAATGAGATTGTAGGGACCATTGAATTGTATTGTGTGTGGGGCATAAATAGCAGGCCGACCATATCCAACTTCACTCTCTTCAACGGTTCTCATTGCTGATAATCGGGAGCTGGATATCGAGGCGCATGCGATCGTTCCCCTTGTGCGTAAGTTCTCTCCGTAATCATATTGTCTTACTGTGAGCCATTTCTCTCTCTCCCTCTCTTCTCTTTCTCTCGTATTTTTCCTTGATTAGACTTGAATTGTATTGTATTGTATTTCCTGTGTAGTTATCTGGTTAGTTGGTTTATGTTATATTGTAGTGTATGCTTTGTACTGTGATTCCTTTTGCAAGTATAATAGTCATAATACACATAATAGGTTTCGGACCCTAAGCCCAGGTATCTGTGTATTCTTTATAGTGTTAAGTACTCCCTGAGCATCGGTGACACTCAAGCAGCTTTGTAGTTAATCAGGTTACACAAGGTTGCACTTACACTTTGTCTCTACATTAAGGTTTGCTGTGTATTTCATTGCTAAAGGTATAGATATAAAGGTTTAACGTTGTGAGCGTCAGCATCGCTGGTGATCTCCTCGTGGTCCCGAGCGCTGCTACGCTATAGCGAATCATTACGATAAGTCAACAGCCAATAGTCTGCCTGCCTGCGATCACTTGGCCGTGAGTGAACGTGACGCCTGAGCGTCTCGATCACGGCTAAGCGATCGATACGCAACTTGCGTACCCTTACGGTACTTCTTACGTAGATAGCGTACAGTGTTCTTAGACCTCATAAAGGGTTATATACACGATAAATATTTAGCTTTATCAATTGGCGGCTCATCCTGTCCTTCACATATCTGCACTAGGTAGATCAGCAGACATTATCCCTCAGCAAAGGGCGGGAGGTTGTCTCGTAGTGCTGACGGGATAAGCGTCTGCTTCGCTTAGATAAAAGAGTGCTGAAGGAATCCGGGAACCGGAGGTAAGAACAAAACGCTAGTGTCTTTTAAAACGGTTTATTTTTCTGTCTTGCGTACACACGCACGCACACATATATATCTGCATTTCCGTTTCATTTTCGTATATCATTCTCCTGTCTGCCAGTTTTATAGTTGATAAAAAAAGTGCCAAAAGAGATTTGCTGTTATTTCATAGTTTAAGAGTAAAGGTAATATAGTTAAAAGATAGACAAACACACAGTTTTGCCTGGGAGATAAGGCGAAGTCAGTGTGTTGTGTGGTAGATGACCAGGGATCATCTACATTGATAAAAATATAAATTGTGTTACGGTGGATCTTTGCTTTGCGTACACGTGTCCCTAACAAAAGACTTGTGTACGCAATCCAAAGGCGGACGCACGCAGCGTACATTACGCAACGGAGCGTCCGGTTACGCCCACGTAGCTCAAGTCACGATAAGTTGATTTTTAACGCAACGCGGTAAGTAACGCAAAGCGGTAAATAGCGCCACAGGCGATAAATAACGCAAGTCTATTTTTGGAAATCCAAAATTTAAATTAACAGATCCTGCTCCTAATTGGTAACACAGCTGGGCTAAAGAAAAATTTCTGCGCAGAAATAGAAATAGAAGCAAAAGTGTACATGTGATGAGTGAGTGTTTTTGTATTACATAAGTTTATATAACTTAAAGGTTGAACCACAAGAAAAGTAGAGTACTCGTGAGGTACACGCGTGTAAGGGACGTGCACGGTGGCTAGGGAGGCATCCTTGGTTAAACATAATATTTGAGCATTAGAGTATAGCGGACCAGTATAGAACAAGACCAGGAGGTCAGACCAGGAGGTCGTACAGAACAAGACCAGGAGGTCATAGTAGACCAGCAGGTCCAGGTACAGTAAACAGGGAAGTCCGCTATACAGTTCAGAGGCACAACACCAAGAGAAGGGTTGGTGCAAGACCCATATAGGCCGTACAAGCTCTGGCTGAAGGAATTCGCAGTCGTAAGTTTCGATTCCATTGGTCTTTCCGTACACAAGCTTAGTTGTTTGTGTACTGAACGACTGGACCGCACGTAATTGTGTACAGTAGTTAGTAATCTGACCTAGTACCATTAGAGTAAAGGGGTCACAAACGCTATTTGTACATTCTGACGTGATTTGTGTAATTTTTTATTTTTCAAGAAGGGAAGTTCGCTGGTCACTCAGGAACTATCTGACAAACCTCACCTTTACTGGAAAGAGTAAGTGTTCTGCGGATAACCCTCGCATGTTCCAGTAAACAACGGTTTTTATAGGTGCCCTGGGTCGAGTGCGCCAGCACCATATCGGTGTGATCAGGTCGCATTGGTCGGCGTGGGCGAGTGAGTGGGGTACTCGGTAAACCGCCACCGTCAGCCTATTGTGAACAATCTGGTTTTCTGTAAGGGTTCGCTGAAGACCTTGATATAGAGATCAGAGGTAGAGCAAGCAACGCCTGCAGAGTTATGGGGGCCAGTTGTTCAGGTAGGGGGCGATCAACCTCGGTTCGGGTTGATTCAGTGGTCCGACCAATTGGGTCGGCCAGGTATATCATGTGTGAGAAATATGGAAGTCACACAGAGGTTTTATGTGATGAATGGGAGAGAATGACGGTACAAGACCGGGAGAAATTCCCAAGAATAGGTAGCTTCAGCCCAGAGGTGTTACAAAATTTAAGGAGGAGGATATGTCTCATAAAATCAACAAAGAGACGAGTTCAGCATTATGATTATTTACAGTTGTGGCAACAGGAAGGTGAGATACAGAGAGGTTTGGCTCAGGCGGCGGGATCTGGCTCTAACAGAAAACTGATTGCCACGGCCCCGCCGCCACCATATATATCAGGAGAGAAGTTGATTACGGAGAAAGACGCACTAACGTGTAACACAAAATCACTTAGTAACTGTGTAAATGTTAATGATAATGTTAACCCATTAACCCATGCAAGTATTAACCCGTGCAAGTTGTACCCTGTTTTGAACTTTCCTCAGGAGTGTGATCAAGAGGACGAAGCGACAACGATTTCAGCGCTCTCTCTAGCAGCCACCATAGCAGAGACCACAGTAGGCACAGCAACACCCACGAGATTAGTAAAGGCCCCTAGCGGAGGGATAGGTGAGGTCGTATCAACTGGTAAGTACGGCACCATGCATTATGCTGAGACTATTTCACCACAAGCTGTAGAATCTACACAGAATGAGGTTGTTAGAATTACTCCTGTTAGGGTAATAGCAGTTCCCAATGGGAAAACAGATGTATCAGGAGCCACTCCCATAAGGAACATTGCCATGTACAGCCCATTTTCCCGAATGGAATTAAGGACCATAGTGTCTGAATTCCCTGACCCTAGAAAAGATTTAGTTGCCAGCCAAAAATACATCACAGACTTAGGAAACACTTTAGAGCCCAATAATAAAGATTGGCAGATATTGCTAAAAGCTTGTTTACCCTCCAATGTCGACTCAGCTCAATTTTTAGCTGATTGTGGACTAGATCTGGATGTACCTCTTACAGATGTGTACAACAAAGATAACGTAAGAAGGATAAACTTACAGTTAAAAGAGCATTTCCCAGCAGTTGTTAAATGGAACAAAATATTTTCCATTAAACAAAAAGAGTCAGAAACAGCTGCAGAATATTTTCACCGGGCACTATTAGAAATGGCAAAGTACACTGGTATAGAGGACATTAGGACAAATCCAAACCATCGAGAAGTAGCAGTATCTGTACTAATGGATGGTTTGAAGGAAACATTAAAGGCAAGGGTACAGACCACGCAACCATGTTGGCGAGGTCTGTCAGTGTCCACTTTGAGAGAGGCTGCTGTTGATCACGACCGAAACATCACCAGACACAGGGAGTCGCAGAGTGATAAGCTAATGTCAGTAAGTATACAGGCTCTGACCACAAAGCAGCCTGCGTATGTACCATCCAACCCTGTGGGTAAGTCAACTATGATAACATGTTATTCTTGTCAAAGACAGGGACACTATGCACGAGACTGTAGAGCGAAAAATTCGCAAAGATCATACCAACCCCCTAGACAACGACACGACACACGACATTGGGAGCAAGGTCCGCAGAAACGGAGTTATGAGCCACATACAGGGGAAACAAAAAGATATCCCCCAAACAGAGACTGGCATGCCTCTGGTAGTTCCCAACTATCTCCCTCACAAATAGTTGCTGCCAGCGGGATTCAGGGAGGTCACCATACCCAATAGGGGTGTGGCCATACCTGTAATCTGCAGCCAGTGAAATTGATTGCCAACCTTGAAAGTGAACCCGAGGTCGCAATTAATGTAGCTGGTAAAACTTTAAACTTTCTTGTAGACACAGGGGCGGCCAAGTCAGTGATAAATTCGACAGTGGGCATGAGAACCCCTGGTAGGACAATTCCAGCCATGGGAGTAACAGGAGTAGTCCAGCACTACCCTGTTAGCAAACCAGCCGAGATTACAATAGGGCCTTTGCATACCAAGCATTCCTTTTTGCTGGTTGCATCGGCACCAACCAATCTCCTGGGAAGAGACTTACTGTGTAAAATGGGGTGCGTCATTTATTGTACTCCTGAAGGTGTATTCTTGGACATACCTGAGAATCACGCTCAGGAAGTGCGAGACACGTTAGACTCCCCATCAAAATTAATGTCACATACCATTATGACAAATAGGAATCCATCCCAAGTAGAAGAGATGACATCTCAGATACCAGAGTCACTTTGGACAAAAGACGGACAGGACACTGGATTAATGGCAAACGTAGCTCCAGTAGTTGTACAAGTAAAAGATGGTAGGATAGCTCCAAAAATCCCACAGTATCCTCTGAAGCCAGAGGTGGAGTTAGGAGTTTACCCAGTAATAGAGCGCTTGCTACAACAGGGCATTCTGGTAAGAACGTCCAGCACTGCCAATAGTCCCATCTTCCCTGTTAAGAAGAGTGGGGGGAGGGGTTACAGGCTAGTGCAGGATCTAAGGGGGATTAACAAAATAGTTGAGAGTCAGTTCCCCGTAGTGCCAAATCCAGCTGTCATCCTAATGCAAATCCCTCCCACTGCCAAATTTTTCACTGTTATTGACCTCTGCTCCGCTTTCTTTTCGGTACCTCTGCACCCTGACAGCCAATATTTGTTTGCATTCACATACAGAGGAGTCCAATACACGTGGACTCGATTTCCCCAAGGTTTCATAGATAGTCCAAGTATATTTTCTCAGGCTTTGCATGATTGTTTACAGTCTTTCCAACCAGACAGTGGATCAGTATTGATACAGTATGTGGACGATTTATTACTGTGTTCAGATTCACTGGAAGCATCTCTGAAGGATACGAAACAGCTCCTGTTTCATCTTTCAGACACCAGACACAAGGTGTCCAAAGACAAGTTGCAATTATGCCAAACTAAGGTAAAATATTTGGGACACTGTCTAACACAAGGACTGAGACACCTGACCGCTGATAGAATCCAAGCAATTAGAGACATGACCCTGCCACAAACCCAGCAACAGATCAGAACGTTTTTAGGAATGTGTGGGTATTGCCGTAATTGGATCCCAGGGTTTTCCATTTTAGCGTTACCTTTGCAGGAAATGGTCTCCTAGAACAAACCTGATAGGATTTCGCATACAGACGAGTCCGAAACAGCATTTGAGAGACTCAAACAGTGCCTAACGCAGGCACCAGCACTAGGTATGCCAGACTATGGGAAACCCTTTGAACTATACGGAACAGAAAGTGCTGGTTGCGCGGCAGGCGTACTAACCCAAAAACACGGTGATGCCAGCAGGCCAGTTGCATACTACAGCGCTCAGCTAGATACGGTAGCGCGATCCCTCCCCACATGCTTGCGAAGCGTTGCTGCGATAGCATTGCTAGTGACAAAAAGCGAAGATGTCGTGCTAGGCCACAACCTCACAATCCATACGCCACATGCGGTATCAGCCTTATTGAATTCTGCCCAAACCAGACACGTCTCATCAGCGAGGTTTACAAGATGGGAATTAGCACTAATGGCCCCCGTAAACATCACCATAAGGAGATGCAGTGCATTAAATCCTGCAACATATCTCCCAGGTGTGCCTGGTCAGGCACAAAGGGTGGAAGGTGAGAGTGCTGGGGAAGGAGGATTTAATACAAAGGAAGATACACATGATTGTATGGAATATTTGACCCAAAATTTTACCGCAAGGCCTGACATCAGTGACAACCCACTGGAAGATGCAGAACTCACGTTCTACACGGACGGTAGTTGTCACAGACAGTCAGACTCGGAAGACTTGTGTACTGGATACGCAGTCGTAGATGACCAAGACACCATAGAAGCGGAACCGCTAGGCCCACCTCACTCAGCCCAGGTTGCTGAACTGGTCGCCCTAACCAGAGCATGTGAATTGGCTAAGGGTAAGTCAGCCAATATCTACACCGATTCTAGATACGCATTCGGGGTAGTCCATGATTTCGGAGCCCTATGGCGCCTCAGAAATTTCATGACGGCAGCTGGTACACCGGTAGCGCATGCAGCTCACATAAAAAGGCTTCTAACAGCGATACAGGAACCCGACAGAGTGGCTGTTATCAAATGTAAAGCACACACATATAGCCAGGACCCGGTATCACTTGGTAACAGCCGAGCAGACGAAGCTGCTAAGTTAGCAGCTGCTACCCCCATACAGACAGACACCACACAACTGATATTATTCAATACCATCAACACACAGAAGTTGTGTAAAATGCAAAATTTGTGTTCCACACAGGAAAAGGCAGTCTGGAAGGCAAAGGGATGTGGCCAAGAGTCCTCAGGACTCTGGACGGATGGACATGGTAAACCAGTGGCCCCCAGAGCATATCTTCCATGTCTGGCTGAAGCAGCTCACGGGCTGACTCATCTAGGCAAGGAGGGAATGTGCAAATTGGTAAGAGCCTATTGGTGCGCCCCAGGATTCTCCTCTCATGCGAGTAAAAGAGCAATGTCATGCCTTACCTGTCTGAGAAAGAATATTGGAAAGGCAATACCTACAGAACCATCCCATATCCCACCTGCCGGCGGCCCTTTCCAGGTAATACAAATTGACTTCATTCAATTACCCCCTTGTCGGAATTTGAAATATGTACTTGTTTGTATAGATGTTTTCTCGAATTGGGTCGAAGCATTTCCTGCAGCTACAAATACCGCTATGTTTACAGCTAAGAAAATTGTGCAGGAATTTGTATGTAGATATGGTATCCCTAGAATAATCGAAAGTGATAGGGGTACCCATTTTACAGGTGATGTCTTTCAAGGAATGTGTAAGTTGATGGGAATTGATAGCAAGCTGCACACTCCGTACCGTCCACAGGCGAGTGCGAAGGTCGAAAGAGTGAACAGCACTATTAAAAATAAATTGAGTAAAGTGATGGCAGAGACAGGATTGACATGGCCAGAAGCTTTACCCATTGTATTGTACAGTATCAGAACCACTCCCAGGTCCCCTCTTAATCTGTCCCCCTTTGAAATCTTATTTGGTCGACAACCGCATGTCATGATTAACCCTCAGGATGATTTGAAATGTAACAATGAAGTAACTGTAAAGTACTTGATTAACATGAGTAAACAGTTAAGGAATCAAAATGATAATCTAAAGTTGGTGATTCCTGATCTACCTGATAGTAATTGTCATGACATTGAACCTGGGGATTATGTAATGATACGAAATTTTCTACGCTCAGGTTGCCTTATTGACAGATGGGAAGGACCATACCAGGTCTTATTGACTAGCACTACAGCATTGAAGGTTGCTGAGAGAGAGACTTGGGTCCATTCATCCCACTGCAAGAAGGTTGCTGATCCAGAGAAGTCCCGTGATAAGGAACAGACGGTAGAGGTTGTATCACTGGAGTGTCTGTTCCAGGAGGACTGAGGCGGCACCTGAGCCTTGAAGACCGAGAGCTGTTGTCGACTCCCCACTCCCTTTTATTGTTTTTTTTTCCACTTCCCATCCCCTCTCCCTCAAATGTATTTTTCCTCCTTCTCATTCTTCTTCGTCTCCTCCTCAAAGATGGACTTGCCCCAAGAGACTGTGATCCGGATTTTCCTGTTGACCATGATGTTGACCAGAGCAGTCTGTTCCGGCGAGAGTACCATGGAGGTCGATAGAGGTTCTGGAATGAGTTCCGATGATAAAGATGGAGGCGTAGTTTTCCAAGATCAACCTAACCAACTAGCAAAGGCGAGTATCAGAAAACGATCCGATAGCATTGACCATAGAAGAAATTGTGACGGATTGTTAGCTGAAGAAAATTGTATCTGTAGGCTCTGTAACAATGTCATTGAAGATGGGTGCATTAAGAAATGCCAATCCAGTTTTAATATCCATATGGACCGGCATCCATTGAGTGATTATCACTCCTTAGTGGGTAATGTATTAAACAAAACAGATTGTTGGGTATGCTCTCAAGTACCTCAGGGTCATAGCAAATCAGGGCTAGTACCATTTCCTTTAACGATAGGGGAGGTACTTGAGTTAAATGGTGGGAGACCGGTGGACCGGAGGTTTAATATCTCCAGCCCTCCTAGTTTGAAGCTCCACCAATACCACGTGGATAGGTCCCTATTATGTTTTAACATCTCCAATCCCAGAAAGCCGGGAAATTGGGAAGTATCATGGAGTAACCACACCATGACCTTTTCACATAGAGCAGATAGAATGCCTACAGATACAGAGCTTGTACGCCACATAGCCAGTAGAGGAAAATCTTTCCGGTATAGATACACCTTAGGAAATAGGATTACTAGAGTTGGAGAAGTATCACCAGGATACTGTGCACATATCGTACAACCTGATACGTGCATTAAGCAGATGGAAGAATTAGGGCTAGGAGATTTCACCTGGAAGGTGTGTAATATGGTAATGTCTTTCTCCGTCCCATATGTTCTCCCCGATGATGCATATTTCATATGCGGGAGAAAGGCGTACAAGTGGCTTGCCCCAAACTCTGAAGGATTGTGTTATATTGGAAGAGTATTGCCTGAAGTAATGACTGTAACTCATGATAAAATGAAAGACATACACCGTGGTGCCCAAGCTCCTTATACTCACACTCATTACGAGCACCTCGTTAAAAGACAACTGTCAGAAAGGTTAGAGCATCCGGCCTCTGATCTGATCCATGAATCCACCGGGGTTCAGGTTCTGGTGGCGTTAGATTTCACTCGCACCGCTCGAGGAGTGATGAATTATAGATACATTTCCGCACTCGCCAATTTGTTAGATAATATCACTGAAATGTATGATGACACGTTTAGATATACTGGAAGAGAACTTCAAGCTTATAAAACAGAACTGGTACAGCATAGAATGGTTCTTAATTACCTCACAGCAGTGACAGGCGGATATTGTGTTACATTGGCAACACAGTACGGCGTGAAGTGTTGCACGTATATCACAAATAGCACCGAGGATCCGGTAGAGGTCATAGACCAAAAGATGGACGATATTCTCCAATTAAAGTGGGAATTTCGCCGAAAACACAATCTCACTCTTGCTGCTGTAGGTAATGAGCTGACTGGTTGGGTGTCATGGTTGAACCCGCGAAATTGGTTCTCTGGTTTAGGAGACTGGGCTCAAGGAGTCATAATGGATGTTGGGAAGTTTCTACTATGTATCTTAGGTGTCGTTATATCGATTGGATTGATATTTAGATGCGGGCAGGCTTTAATGAGGTGCAAACAAAGTACCAGAGTGATGAGTTTGAGGAGTGAGGAAACTGTAATTAACCTGGATTTGATTTACGACCCAACGATAGAAACAATGATGTGATGAAAATGCGATTTCTACGGTCCGTTTCTTTCACCTGTTTTTCTGTTTTTTCTCCAAGATAACAAGACCCCCTTGGACGAGGAAGTTGATGAGACGCTATACAGACAACGGATAGACCAAAGAAGAAGTTTTGACCACTTGAGATATGGACACTTGATGAACTTTGCCATGGATCCCCAGTTTCCCTAGAATTCTTAAAATTACGCTAGCCCAACATTTTTTGTAAATCTAATGGCATTGACAAAGCTTATTGCTCACGCTTAATGAGCAAAACAGCGCAAAGAAGACGACTTTCAACTGATACCGAACAAAACTTCAACCGACAGATGTACATTAACCTGACATAGAATACCACCGCATTTACCGTAATTATGTCTTTTCTTCATTTCTACAACCCTCAGGTAATGACACACATAGTATAGGGAATACAGGCACAGATATCAGCAATCACATATTCCCCCATTCATGTATCATCAACTAAAATGTGCTCCCCATTTTGTTCAAAATCCGAAAAGAGCTCGGTAAAGTTTGACAGCCCATCCACAGACCTGTACCACGAGATAAGAAGGAATTCAAATGTATACTTCGCAATACCTCGAAGCTTGATTTACAACACGTACGGCACGATGATACATGACCCCCCAAACATGGACTCATACACACATGCTTCTGCTATCACACTAGGTCATACCTTCTTCACACCTACTCCTCTCTCCTCCCTCACCCAACCATGGAAATGAATTAACCCCTGACATATATTTGTCTCCTTTTTGAAATGTTTTAGAAGGTGGCAGTTATTATTGACTGCCAAAGGGTGGACTGTCAAAGTCAGAAAAATATCTCTATACACACTGCCATATTTGCACCTCACACTGGTCCGCGCTGCGCATGCGTGCGCTTTCCCGTGAAGGCGCATACCCGCTGTTGCGTGCACCCGCTGGTGCACGGTATGCGTATTTACGGTAAAGTTTGTGTAGTCGTAGCGTGCGACTCAATCGTTACATATTTTTCACAAATAATGTATTTTATAGATCATGGTCCCTTTGATAGATTCTGAAAGTTTGGTTAATATAGAATGTTTATGAACAGAGGAATCCCTCTTTGTTTGATACGAAGGGTCAGATAGGAGTAATACAGTGGTGTTTAGTATCCATCGGAAGAATATTTAATTAGAAATATTCCGGTGTTGGTTTGAAGCAGATCAATCGCTCGTGCGAATAGTTATGGACATAAGAAGTTTATGAACATTTACTTTATTTGCACTTTATTACCCATGCGGCGGGAAACCCAGTTTCCCTCCCACCTGAGCAGTTGGAAATAGTCACAGCCCACCTGTATGAATCAACCTATGACCTTTTGTTATAATGCGAAGCCGAATTCCTGTGTCCAATGAACAATGAGATTGTAGGGACCATTGAATTGTATTGTGTGTGGGGCATAAATAGCAGGCCGACCATATCCAACTTCACTCTCTTCAACGGTTCTCATTGCTGATAATCGGGAGCTGGATATCGAGGCGCATGCGATCGTTCCCCTTGTGCGTAAGTTCTCTCCGTAATCATATTGTCTTACTGTGAGCCATTTCTCTCTCTCCCTCTCTTCTCTTTCTCTCGTATTTTTCCTTGATTAGACTTGAATTGTATTGTATTGTATTTCCTGTGTAGTTATCTGGTTAGTTGGTTTATGTTATATTGTAGTGTATGCTTTGTACTGTGATTCCTTTTGCAAGTATAATAGTCATAATACACATAATAGGTTTCGGACCCTAAGCCCAGGTATCTGTGTATTCTTTATAGTGTTAAGTACTCCCTGAGCATCGGTGACACTCAAGCAGCTTTGTAGTTAATCAGGTTACACAAGGTTGCACTTACACTTTGTCTCTACATTAAGGTCTGCTGTGTATTTCATTGCTAAAGGTATAGATACAAAGGTTTAACGTTGTGAGCGTCAGCATCGCTGGTGATCTCCTCGTGGTCCCGAGCGCTGCTACGCTATAGCGAATCATTACGATAAGTCAACAGCCAATAGTCTGCCTGCCTGCGATCACTTGGCCGTGAGTGAACGTGACGCCTGAGCGTCTCGATCACGGCTAAGCGATCGATACGCAACTTGCGTACCCTTACGGTACTTCTTACGTAGATAGCGTACAGTGTTCTTAGACCACATAAAGGGTTATATACACGATAAATATTTAGCTTTATCACTGACGTATATCCACTAGGTGGTCAGAGTGAGGTAAAACTTGCTTAATCACCTTCTGACGCTTGAACCTATCTGGTTTCTTAGGAGGAACGGATGGCTCGGGATCATCCGTAATCTGTAAAATTAACTTAATAGCCTCCAAAAGATCAGGAACATCCACATGTGAACCACCCTCACCATCAGCCGTATTTGAGTCAGAACCTGTGGGGTCAGTGTAATTGCCGTCTTCATCTGACGAGGTGTCAGTGACAGCAGTGGATTGTGAGGTGACAAGCGCTCGCTTAGAGGACCCCTTGGATGTAGGCGAGCGACGGTCAGACTTTTTAGTAGTCAGGGACTGGTTCAACTTCTTTATTTGAGCAGATAAATCGTCCGCCCTCGGCGGGTTAGCCTCAGGGACCACAAACGGTTGCACCGGCATTGGGGGTCCCATAGGGGGTGTTCGTTTATGAACTAGCGTATGCAGAAGCGTGGAAAAAGCGGCCCACGGCAGGTCATTATTTGCCCCCGTTGCCACCGTCCCACTGGGGGGCGAGGAGCCCCCAGAACCAGAGCCCAAAGCTGCTATATTCTCCTCATAGGTATCTGCGGCTTCAGCAACACCGGCAGTGTGTTCAGCCCCAGAACCGTTACCCTCAGAAGCAGACATGATATAACTTGTAGTATCAGGTAACAGTACAATTTGTCAGCAGCACAATACCTCTAGCCCAAACCCCTGCGCAGTGTAGTCAGCACCAGCAGAGATAAAGGAGAGATATGGCGACTAAATCACAGAGAAAAATACGTAATACAGTATATCTTTGTGAAAATCCTATATTAGATAAAACCTGACGCACCAAGTCCCCTCAGGTTATAGAATATAGGGATAGCAGGTTGAGTTTAAGACACGAAATGGACACCACTCAGCTATCAAATGTACACACAAATAGTCACAGTTTGTACAATGCAGAGGTTATTACTAACAATAATACTGCACTGGACTAGCTTACACAGCTATATAACAATAGATATAACAGTACACAGTAAGAACTGGATGTATATCACAGGGTAATTGTACTGGGAAACCCTGACTAAGTGCACTCTTTCTTAACTAACACTGACTAAAAAAAGCAGGTAGAATACTTAAGTGTCTTGTAAAGTCACAGCACTGACAACCAGGCGGCTTTACATAGGAGGATTTGCCCAAGCATTCCCAGGAACAGTGAACTGAGGGATAATGGCGCCGCAGACACTGCCAGGGAGTGAGGGAGAGACAGATATGCAGCTCCAGAGCGGGAACATTTGCAGAAAATGGCGCCCTGGGGCTGGGGGAGGGGCTTCAGGTCCAAGCTCTATCCCCCTGCTGGCAAAACCACCGGGTACTGCGGGCTCTAATAAAACGGTTTATAGAGAAAACCTGACCTGTCCCATGCCCTGGTGATCTAGTGGGATCGCCTGTACTGCCACAGTGTCCACCGCCAGCGCGCGCGGCCCGCCTCCCACTGACCGCGCCGGATCGGGACCCACTTACCACCTCCCGAAGCGCGGCCACGTGATCCCGGAGAGCCACCGAAGCCTCCTGCTGTAGTTACCCGGCAACCAGGGCTCGGGAGTGTACAGCGCCGCTGGGGAGAGCCGGAGCTGCAGCCGTGAATGTCCACTGACATGTAACACTGCTGCTGCCCTTGAAGTCTTCACTTTTTTCCTCAGAAAAAAGCTCTTCTTAGGGCTGCCTGGAGCAGCCCCTCTGTTAAGTGCCTGCTACTGCAGCACCAACTACAAAACTGAGATCCTGTGCAGGGAGGCGGGGTGATATAGGAGGTGACGCAATGCATTCTGGGAACAGTCAAAGCTTTGAGCCTGTTGGTGCCTCGGATCAAGATCCTACTCTACACCCCATTGTCAATTCCTTGTGGAGCCCAGTGTACCCCGCAGCAGAAATAGAGTATATCTGGCAATGTGTTTAGACTAAATCTAACCAGACGTGTCTAGATCTGGTCTATTACTAGATAAACTTCTCAATTTACAAATATGGTTTATTTACACTTTAATGTCCAGTTAACGTGATTTAAAACAGAAGAGAACATTTCCTCCTTGCTTATTTGCATTTATCAACATTTGCTGTCGCTACAATATAGATTCCCCAGGTGAAGCATTATGAAACAAACATTAACAGAACAGTGCCACCTACTGGTCAAATAACAGATTACAAGGAGTAACTATTTAGGGGAGCAATTGGATGGTGTATCTCAAAGAACACAATGAACTACAAATCCAGTATTTAGAACTATATGGGGATTAAGCAGGGTGAACATTAATTTATCTGGATACAAAAAGGCATTATCTGAATTCATTTAGCTGTAATATAATTTGGAGATTGAAGCAATGGAGGGCCATGAGCTCAACAGCTCTTAAAATCTAATTCAGTTAGGAAACACTTTAAAAACAAAGAAAGAATGAATCACATTTAGTCCCAATCTACAGTCATAGAGCCTTTACTTGCCTGTTTTTTGCCCTCACTTGTGAACAATTCATTGATCCTTTTCTGCTTGTAGACATCATTTTTCTCCAGCAACTTCTTATGTAACCAATCTGGGTGTCTGACACGGGGTACAGGGTTCTTCACCTATCCCATAAAGAAAAACGTAAAAAAACTAATTGTATTTTAGCAGTATTTTTTGCCAAACCATCTTGGACATTCTTATCAAGGATATCCAAACATTATGATTTATAGGTGTGTACACACAGTGAGATCCCTGCTATGTTCCATTTCGACTATGAGATTTCCCTTGAACTTCCCCAGAGCCCAGATAGTACAGATTTTGACTATCTTTGCTTGAGATTTTGTCTATGTACGATTTTGATTAAGTGCCAATTCTGACTATACTTTATACTAGATAGTACACTAGATAGTCAAGATTGACTTTCCTGCACAGTCTATCTAGCCTTACAATACCGACCCCATGGGAGCATGCATTGGGATCGAATCTGTATCGCAAGCTGCCTAAAACCTTGAGATATGCACTAAGTTTTCATAAGATTTTGACTATATAGTAAAAATCTTACAGATTTATCTCACCGTGTGTACAAAACTCCACTGTAAAAAACCACTAACGTCTTTATACATCAATAAATGCTGCAATAAACATACAGGTGCTGCTTAAATAGATGCTACATGATTAAATAATTCAAGATCTGGCCAAAGCGAATTGACAATGTCGCTCAATTTTGTATTGGAGTTACAGGAGATTTTGGGCTTCACTCAGAGGTGCACACTAATTCAAGGTTAATTGTAAAATCTTCCTCTAATGGGAAAACCATGTGCACTGCAGGTGGGGCAGATATAACGTGAAGAGAGTTAGATTTGGGTGGGTTACATTGTTTCTGTGCAGGGTAAATACTGGCTGCTTTATTTTTACACTGCAATTTAGATTTCAGTTTGAACACACTTATAGGCCCTACACACTCGGCGATGTGCAGCCGAGCTGCCCGACCGCCGATACGGGCGACGGGTGACCCGGCGGCGGGGGGGCAGTGACGGGGGGAGTGAAGTTTCTTCACTCCCCCCGTCACCGTAGACTTGCAGGCAAATATGGACGATCTCGTCCATATTGGCCTGCATGCACAGCCGACATAGCACCAGCGATGAACAAGCGCGAGGCCGCGCATCGTTCATCGCTGGTGCCTCCACACTGCACGATATGAACGTTATCTCGTTCATTAATGAACGAGATCGTTCATATCGTGCAGTGATATCGGCATGTGTGTAGGGCCCATTACACCCAAATCTAACTCTCTCTGCGTGTTATATCTGCTCCACCTGCAGTGCACATGGTTTTGCCCATTAGAGGAAGATTTTGCTTTTGCAATCAACCTTGAATTAGGCCCTATGTTAATGTCTGACACAGTGGAGCTATTTTTCTTCCCCTGGGCATGCCCTAAACCCACACTGTACATGAGCAGCCGATGATTAGCAATGGCAGACACAGGAGTTGTTGGCAAGGCGACAGTGACAGGTGGTCAGCATTTGGAGGGAGGTAACGGGGTGGCTAGAAAAACACAGGTGTGTCAGAACAGATTTCGGGGCATTACCTAGTAAGCTACTGCAAATTAATTTGCAGCTGAAGAGGCCCTAGCATCTTAGAAGAACCACTCTGAGACAGCATAGGGTTGCACAGAGGTCTGATGGACTGACCAATGTGTGCCTTATGTTTCCACTTACGCATGTGAGACGCAGTCAATTTCCTGAAATATTATTTTATGCATAGGAACATTATATTAGCTCATTATTCCTCATATCTTTTGGATGCCACTGCAACATTATGTCAAGATATATACAATTGTACAGTATACTCAATTACTTTTTGTATGTTTTCCGCATGTACGAGTGACATACCGGGCCCTAATGGAAATGACTATATCTATGTATGATACCTTATTGCTACTATTGTAATGTATCACAAATTTCTTCAATAAAAATGTATAAATTTATCTATTTATATACTATTAGTTTTCAAATAGCATAGTAGCATGGCAACCATATTGAATTTTGGTGATACTGGACAACTTCATTAACAGATCAGTGACATACTGGAATAGTCACATAGGCTAAGCTCTTGTTACACAGGAGACGACACACACACCCACTACATCCTGCCCAAGGTCACATCCATAAACGTAGATTCTTAACATTAATGAATACACTGACTGGCTGGCTCTCACAGCTACACCATGGAAGGAACAATACATTTCATATCCCCTCCCAAAATACACGTGCCTATTGGATTCCAATATGAAAATGGAGAAGAACAACAATTAAAAGAAAGTGTTTACCAGTCTGTCAAGAGATAATGGTGTCAAATGTACACTTAGAAGTGTTTTAGGGCATATTTATCATACCAAGTTTGCAGGAAATTACCCAAATCAGCAGATTCTGGAGGATACCCACTCAATTATGATTTGTAGGCAACTAAATAGCAAAACCATTAGAGATGAAACTCCCCTCAAGCCCTCCCCCACCTGCTCCAGCTAGCCTGTTTGTGTTCTTTCTTTAGGCTTGCTTAGAGAAAAATGTCCAACAGGCACAGCACAATAGGGGTGGGGGTATGAATGCAATGTCCCCCAGATGGAAACAGAGGAATTGATTTAATAATCCTTTTAGTATCATCTTGAAGAAACTGCAGACTGTGTCCCCAAGGCCTCAAGAGGGGGATCACGCATTTGCCAAGCTATGCACAAAACGTTACGGCCAAAACTAGTATTTGTGGCCACAAACATGTGTAAGCGATATGTCGTCCCTTGAGGCACCCATGGCCTGAGTAGAAACCAGCTGGATAGGATCAGGCTCAAGCAAACCAATATAAGCCTATCAGGCTCAAGCTGTCACGCTCGGCCTAAGTTGGGGTTCCGACAACAGAGTTTTGGCTGAAGGGACAGCTACCTTTGAGGAGAGTAAACAAGGTGGCTGAATGTAATCCCTCCTCATGGGGTGGAAGCCAAACTAAGTGTTAACGTTGGCCGGAGGGCGTAAAGAAAAGGAGGACTTTGTAGGAAGATAACTGTAGTTTTAATGAATAATCAGGTTGTACACGAATGTTGGAGAAATAGAAGAAACTGGAAGAATTACAGTCTATGGTTAAATGACTTGGAGAGTGAAGCTGAAGAACTCCGGCAAAGACGAACTGAAGACTGTGTTTTATGATTAAAGGATGAGGCTGAAGTACTTGGACTTTGAAGAAATGAAGACGTGGTTTGTGATTGAAAGATGAGGCTGAAGTACTTGAGATTTTGAAGAAATGAAGACGTCTGCGGGAAACGCCGTTAGCACCTAGAGCTCCTCTATGACCTGGGACCCCGTGAGCACTTCCACGAGTGGCAACGGACTTAGACCGCAGGACTGCAGCAGCGTTTAGGTAACCGATAAATGAGAGCAATCAGGACCAGGGAACCAGGAGTAACCTGGGAGCACAGAGCTGGAGAACCTTTCACAAGGAGGTAACTTGAAGCACTGGCACCCTCCCTCTGAGCCAGCCCCCAGCAGGATAGGCTGGACACAGATTGGGAACTTCATTGGTAAAACTCTGGTCTCCAACATGGCCGCCACCAGCTTTAGCCAGCTTCTGTCTCTGACACACTATACTGTATCACCACTAGAGGACCTTACCGAAGCAGTTCCCGCTACAGCGCCCGGATCTCCAGACCTTCGGACCCCAGCCCTTGGCAGCCGACCCGCCGCCAGAAGCTCCCTGCTGCAAACGCCGCAGCCGCGCCTACCAGCGGGATGGTAACCCGCGGGAGCACCCGCCGGAGGTAAGGCTCCGGAGCCTGACACAAACACAGCAATATAAGCCTTAATAGCAGAAGAAACCCAGCAAGCCACCGATTGCCTGGAGGCAAATCAGCTCCAACTGTGAACGTCATAGAGGACCAAGAGACTGTCAAACTTCCATTCTGACACAGTCCGGGCCACAAAAACAGGCAATGCATGCGCCGGTCTGCTTAATTCCATGCTATGTGGTCTGGCTGCCGAGCACTACATCCATACGCTATGATGGCCATATCATGAAAGCCATGGCTCCCAGGTGCAGCGAATGAAAGAGAACCTCCTATGGATAAAAGTTAGAGCTTCAGAGCACTAGCAGGCGGTACCTGGTGATGCGGATGGGGAGACAGATGCCAGCTGCCAGTGCTGTCATAATGCCTGCTCCCCACAAAACCATGATTTTAGATGGGGATTTAGGCAGCCTAATGTGGGGAAAAAAGGCTAGAAAAAAACCTAAATAGCTGGAGGAGGTAGGAGGGCTTGAGAATCTTTAGTTGGTGTTAGCAGCTGAAGTCCATGGGATATATTACGCAAAGTTCTTCAGGAAAGGGATCCGAAATCAGAGTAGCAGTAGCAAGGTCAAGGTTCAAACAAAGAAATAAAATGCTCTCTGCTCTCAGAGCCTCTATCACTGCAGGTGATTAATGGTAAATTCCAGCCATACTTAATTTCTAACCTATATACACAGAAACAGAAGCAGTTATCTGGGTGCACTAAGAAACTCACAATTAATATATTTAAATTTTTATAATAATGTATCCTTTATTATCATCATCATTTAAAATAACGATTTTTGTTCAGCCATATATGAAAAGATTTATGGTAGACTCACCATGGTTAAATCTTTCTGCGAGGTACACTGGAGTCCACAGGGAATACATTGGGGTGTATAGTTGGATCTTGATCCGAGGCACCAACAGGCTAAAGCTTTAACTGTTCCCAGGATGCACCGCACCGCCTCCTCTATAACCCCGCCTCCAGGCACTGCAGCTCATTTTCGTTAACCAGTCCAATGCAGTAGCAGGTAAAAGACGGCAGATGTTAGTCATATAGAACCACATTCTCACGACAGGAGAAGGGACCAGCGGCTAATGCCATACAAACCCAAAAGAAGCTAAGTGAGTCAGGGTGGGCGCCATGTGGAATCCAGTGTACCTCGCAGAAAGAGATTTAACCATGGTAAGTCTACCATAAATCTCCTTTTCTTCAGCGGGGTACACTGGGAATCCACAGGGAATAACATTGGGTATGTCCTAAAGCAGGTTCCTCATTGGAGGGGACGCACCGTAGCAGGCACAAGAACCCGGCGTCCAACGGAAGCATCCTGGGAAGCAGAAGTATCAAAGGCATAGAACCTAATGAACGTGTTCACGGAGACCCACGTAGCCGCCTTGCACAATTGTTTAGCGGACGTGCCACAGCAGGCCGCCCAAGAAGGTCCAACAGACCGAGTAGAATGGGCTTTAATAGCAGCAGGAGCTGGGAGTTCAGACTGCGCATAAGCTTGTGCAATCACCATTCTAATCCATCTGGCCAAGTTTTGCTTATTCGCAGGCCAGCCACGTTTGTGAAAACCAAAAAGGGTATCTAACCTCCCGACTGCCTTTCCACGTAGATACGGAGAGCCCGTACCACATCCAAAGACCGTTCTTTGGAAGACAAACCAGAAGAGATAAAAGCCGGAACCACAATCTCTTGGTTAGGATGGAAAGATACCACTTTAGGTAAATAACCGCGGCGAGTATGAAGAACTGCCCGGTCACGGTGAAAAATCAAAAAGGGCGGGCGACAAGACAAAGCGCCCAAGTCCCACACCCTCCTAGCAGAGGCAATAGCCAGCAGAAACACGACCTTAAGCGTAAGGCATTTAAGGTCCACAGACTCAAGAGGGTCAAACGGAGACTCTTGTAGGGCAGTTAAGACAATCGACAGTTCCCATGGAGCCACAGGAGGGACATAGAGAGGCTGAATCTGTAAAACACCCTGAGTGAAAGTATGAACATCAGGAATAGACACAATTTTTCTCTGAAACCACACCGACAAGGCAGATATGTGAACCTTGAGGGAGGCCAGACAAAGGACTAAATCTAGGCCTTGTTGCAGAAAAGCCAAAAGCCTGGAAGTTTTGAACGAATACTCATCTTAATTCTTAGCAGCACACCACGTGCAGTAAGAGTTCCATACCCTGTAATAAATCCGTGCAGAAGCCTGTTTGCAGGCCTTCAACATAGTTTGAATAACCACCTCAGAGAATCCTTTGGCCCTCAGGAGTGAAGCTTCAAGAGCCACGCCATCTGGCCAGGTACGGATAGCCACAAGGGCCCTGAACGAGGTGGTCTGGGCATTGAAGTAGAAGAGGACACTCTATCGATAGTCCCTGCAGGTCTGAGAACCAATGCCATCTGGGCCACGCTGGAGCGACAAAAATTAGTATTCCTCTTTCTTGCTTGAAGTTCCGTAGTACCCTGGGCAGGTGTGACACTGGGGGGGAACACGTATGGCAGCAGAAAGTTCCATGGAATTTCCAGTGCATCCACGAATGCTGCTTGAGGATCCCTTGTCCTTGATCCGAAGACCGAAACCTTGTGATTGTGTCGAGACGCCATCAGGTCTACATCTGGTAGGCCCCACTTGTCCACTAGGAGTTGAAAGACTTCCGGATGAAGACTCCACTCTCCGGCGTGAATGTCCTGATGACTAAGGAAATCTGCTTTCCAGTTGAGGACTACGGGAATGAACACTGCCGATATTGCTGGTAGATAGCGTTCTGCTCAACGGAGGACTTTTGATACTTCCAACATTGCCATGCGACTTCGAGTGCCGCCTTGATGATTTATGTGGCGTTGTCCGATTGTACTTGAATAGGCCTGTTCTGTACAACGTATTGAACACTGCCCGCAATTCCAGAATGTTTATCGGGTGAGATTCCTCCCTGGTCCACCGACCCTGGAGAGTGTTGCTCCAACACTGCGCCTCAACCCTGCAGACTGGCGTCAGTCGTCAGGAGAACCTAGATGGAGATCCAGAAGGGACGGCCCCTGCTCAACTGTTGGTCCTGTAGCCACCAGCTCAGTGACAGACGAACCTCCGGGGTCAAGGAGATCATTTGAGACCTGATCCGATGGGGCAGGATGTCCTACTTGGAAAGGATTAACCTCTGCAGAGGGCGGGAATGAAATTGAGCGTACTCTACCATGTCAAAAGCCGACACCACAAGGCCTAGTACTTGCATCGCCGAGTGTATCGACACTCTTGGGTGAGAGAGGAAGTATCTGATCCTGTCCTGAAGCTTCAGGACTTTCTCTGGAGACAGGAACAATCTCTCGCTGTGTCCAGCAGTGCCCCCAGGTGCACCATCACCTCTGTCCCAAAGAGGCAGGAGATACTATTTGACCCTGTTTCTAGTTCTGAAGCCAAATGGGTCCTTCCGACCTACACAGTGGTACCGTCATTAGCACCCGTGTCCAGGAGCGATTGCACAACCAAGTGTAGAGCTTGCGCTTTCAACGGATCCGAAGGGATAACCGTCAAGCAGAACTGGCGAGGGGGTCGTCTTTTGAAGGAGATTGCATACCCGTGAGAGACAACTTCCCGCACCCAGGCGTCTGAAGTGGTCTTTAACCAGACCTGGGCGAACTGCAGAAGTCAGCCTCCCACCCTGGGGTCCCCCAGGGGGAGGCCCGCCCAGTCATGCAGCAGGCTTCTCTTGTTTGGAAGCAGGCTGACGGGTGGCCCAGAATTGTTTAGGTTTGGACTTCGTGGATTTGGAAGTAGGAGCTTGCCTGGAGTACGCCTGATCCTTTGTCTTCCCTGGAGGTCGAAAGTAACGAAAAGCGGTACGCTTTGCCTTCGGTGCAGAAGGATTAGTACTTGGAAGAAACGCAGTCAGTCACAATCTCGTTCAGATCCTCCCCAAAAAGGATGTCTCCCTTAAAAGGGAGCACCTCCAAAGTCTTTTTGGAGTCTAGGTTCACCTTCCAGGACCTCAACCAAAGAATTTGGCGACCCAGTATAGACGTAGTATACGCCTTGGCTGCCATTACACCTGCCTCAGAGGCCGCCTACTGAATATAGTGGGAGGCTGTGGTAATATGAGACAGATATTGTCTAGCAGTGTCAGAAACATCCTGAGGTAGCTTATCCTCAATTGCCTGAACCCATGTTTCAATTCCTTTTGCGGCCCAGGAGGCTGCTATAATGGATCTATGTACAGCACCGGTAAGAGAGTAACTAGACTTCAGGCATCCCTCCACACGCTTATCCATCGGTTCCTTCAGTGAGGCGACAGTGGTGACAGGCAGAGTAGATGACACCACAAGACGGGCGACATGAGAGTCCACCAGCGGTGGAGTTTTCCACTTGTTACTCAACTCCGCAGGTAAAGGATAACGAGCTAGCATCTTTTTAGACAGGAAAAATTTCTTTCCTGGAGACGACCAGGATTCCTGACGTATGTCAATTAAATGGTCAGAATGTGGTAAGACTACTCTAGTAACCTTTTGACGTTTGAACTTATCAGGTTTCTTAGACGCAGTAGTGGGATCGATCTTATCAATTTGGAGAATCAGCTTAATAGCCTCCACTAGGTCAGGAACATCAACCTGAGTTGTAGAGTCCTCATCAGAAGCAACTGTATCAGTGTCTGACGGATCAGTATATTCCCCATCCTCATCAGAAGAATAATCCGAAATATTAGTGGATTGTGAGGAAGAAATGGCCCGCTTAGATTACCCCTTTACCCCCAGAGGGGCGTGGGGTAGACTTTTGTCTAACCAATGATTAATTTAAGTGTTGTAACTGGGTAGACCGTGTCCGCCCAGGGCGGATTAACTACAGGAACACTATGTGGCTGCAATGGCACAGGAGGTCCCACAGGAGGCATAAGACGTGTCACAAGCGTATTCAACATACTTGAGAACGCTGCCCAAGGTGGTTCCTAATTGGCCACAGGCTGACTGGGAGATATATGGCACCCAGTGCCTGAACCATCAGCTAAAACTTCCCCCTCAGGTAAATCCTTCGTGCCAGCACTGCATGATACAGAAGTGTCCGCGGATTTCCCGCCCTGTGTGGCAGACATTATAGGGAATGTAGCCTTAGAGCGTAACAGTACAATATAGCCAGACAAACACAATACCTGCAAATAACCCCCCCGTGTCATGTGACAGTAAATACAGGGCACAAACAGAGGATTAAAGCAGTATGAGGTTACTGAAATGCACAGTAAAAAACCTCAAACAGTATAATACAGGTTGAGTATCCCATATCCAAATATTCCGAAATACGGAATATTCCGAAATACGGACTTTTTGGAGTGAGAGTGAGATAGTGAAACCATTGTTTTCTGATGGCTCAATGTACACAAACTTTGTTTAATACACAAAGTTATTAAAAATATTGTATTAAATGACCTTCAGGCTGTGTGTATAAGGTGTATATGAAACATAAATGAATTGTGTGAATGTAGACACACTTTGTTTAATGCACAAAGTTATAAAAAATATTGGCTAAAATGACCTTCAGGCTGTGTGTATAAGGTGTATATGTAACATAAATGCATTCTGTGCTTAGATTTAGCTCCCATCACCATGATATCTCGTTATGGTATGCAATTATTCCAAAATACGGAAAAATCCCATATCCAAAATACCCCTGGTCCCAAGCATTTTGGATAAGGGAGACTCAACCTGTATATATATATATATATATATATATATATATATATATATATATATATATATATATATATACCCTGACACACCTAGCCCCCCCCCCCCCCCCCCCATACACACACACATATACATACACACACTCACTCACATGATTATATATACTTAACTGAGCAATATGGAGACTTACTATCTGTATCAGAGGTTTAAGTTTTAAATATTGTCCTGGTATAATGCAGCTAGACTAGAAGAGGATGGAGTCTTTGTTATGTGATGAATATTCCATAGGAATATGAAAGGTACACCCTGTGTTAGACATGAGTAGCTATCATACCTGCTGTAATGCTGCTGGAATTGTAATGATCTTCTGAATAGCGCTGCCCAGACGCTCAATGTAATAATCCCAGTCTAGAATCTAAAGAAAAACAACATAAAAGATAGCCAGAGAGAGGGTAAAATAAAACAATGAAACAAAACCATAGAGAAGTGATACCAACCGAGCGGATATCTAAATCTTGCAGGGATGGATTTTTCAGCCACTTGCGCAGGTAATGTCTCTTTACTCCCACTTCTGCCTGAAAGATTGCCATGGGAATGGCTCTGAAACGGAAGGTAAGGAAAACAGAATGACATCTTCAATATCAACTTACATGAACATTGCCCGGAACACCGCGCCTTCACTATACAGAGGCATAACTGACCTCAGGAGGTTTTCCTATGGACTAGCAGCGCCAGATGTGAACAGCCCCATACCTCTGTTGTGGCTGCTCTAACTTTTAAAAGGGGACACACCTTTCCTAATCACCATATGCTACATATTCCCATAAAGGTGGCAGTGTGCAGCCATTTAGATTAAACATCACAGATCACATCCCCCCTACCCCAACTTCTTCACAAGTATGTGTGTGTCTTGTTAGTGTCTTTTGCATCATTTCCTCTTTCATTCATTAATGTGACATGTGTACCTTTGCTCCTCTCTCAGTATAGTGTGTGCTTGGGGCTGGGAGACCGGCGCTGGGGATCCCGGTGGTCAGCGTGCCGGCCCTGGGATCCTGGCAGCAGAAAGCCAGTGGAAGGGAAGGGGGGAGGGTAAGTGCAACAAAGCCCCTTGTGGGCTGGGTGGCTCACTGCACTCACCACGAGTGGGGATAGCCTCTGCGGGTCGACATTCCGTCTGTCAACATTTTGATCGGAATGGAAAATGTTTAATTTTTTTTTTTTACTTCAGAGTACAAAAATAAAGCACGCCCTATTTAAAGACTTTTTTTTTTTTTTTTGTAAATGATGCTAATAATATACTAATCAAACAGAAAAGCTATTGTGGAAAACAATGGAAACCAGCCCTGTAGAAATTCTGCGTTTTTCCCTTCGGTGGACCATAAGCTTGTTATATATATTAGATAACGAAGTTGCCATGGCATTTAGAAAATGTTATTTTCATTAAACAGACTGGGTTGCTGGTGGTTCTGTATGTAAAAGAATTGCACTGAAACAAGTCTCTTTAATACAGAAATAACAGTCCATGTCAATGAACTGCAATGTGGAATTTTGGAATTTCACAAATACATGAACATGGCCTCAATCCAGGGCCCCCAAACCTTCCCCCACCCACGCTCCGCATTTCCTATTGGCCCCGTCCCCTTCTATGCTCCCTCTCTCCTGCTACTTGGGCCCATCTCTTCAATCTCAGTCTCATCAGTCACTGTACTGGAAATATAATAAAGGATATAAATTCCACCAGGCACCTAAGTAATAAATGCACAACCCTAAACCATATGAATGTTGTAAATGCAATAAAACGTATTCAATAAAATATATTCAAATATACATTCCTTGGGTAGATGTGTCCGTTTGTTGAATGCATCCTCATTCAGTATAGTGTAAAAATAGCGCAGATCAGCATGTGAGGAAAGAGATAAAATAGCAGCATGTGTATTAAAGTCAATTTAATATACACAATTGGTGCCGCTGACCATGCAGAATACTGGCTGAAACACCAAGACCATTTACATGGTATTCCAGTGATGAAAATAAGAATTTACTTACCGATAATTCTATTTCTCGGAGTCCGTAGTGGATGCTGGGGTTCCTGAAAGGACCATGGGGAATAGCGGCTCCGCAGGAGACAGGGCACAAAAAGTAAAGCTTTAGGATCAGGTGGTGTGCACTGGCTCCTCCCCCTATGACCCTCCTCCAAGCCTCAGTTAGGATACTGTGCCCGGACGAGCGTACACAATAAGGAAGGATTTATGAATCCCGGGTAAGACTCATACCAGCCACACCAATCACACTGTACAACCTGTGATCTGTACCCAGTTAACAGTATGATAACAGCGGAGCCTCTGAAAGATGGCTCACAACAATAATAACCCGATTTTTGTAACTATGTACAAGTATTGCAGATAATCCGCACTTGGGATGGGCGCCCAGCATCCACTACGGACTCCGAGAAATAGAATTATCGGTAAGTAAATTCTTATTTTCTCTATCGTCCTAGTGGATGCTGGGGTTCCTGAAAGGACCATGGGGATTATACCAAAGCTCCCAAACGGGCGGGAGAGTGCGGATGACTCTGCAGCACCGAATGAGAGAACTCCAGGTCCTCCTTAGCCAGGTTATCAAATTTGTAGGATTTTACAAACGTGTTTGCCCCTGACTAAATAGCCGCTCGGCAAAGTTGTAAAGCCGAGACCCCTCGGGCAGCCGCCCAAGATGAGCCCACCTTCCTTGTGGAATGGGCATTTACATATTTTGGCTGTGGCAGGCCTGCCACAGAATGTGCAAGCTGAATTGTATTACACATCCAACTAGCAAAAGTCTGCTTAGAAGCAAGAGCACCCAGTTTGTTGGGTGCATACAGGATAACAGCAAGTCAGTTTTCCTGACTCCAGCCGTCCTGGAACCTATATTTTCAGGGCCCTGACCACATCTAGCAACTTGGAGTCCTCCAAGTCCCTAGTAGGCGCAAGACACCACAATAAGCTGGTTCAGGTGAAACACTGACACCACCTTAGGGAGAGAACTGGGGACGAGTCCGCAGCTCTGCCCTGTCCGAATGGACAAACAGATATGGGCTTTTTTGAGAAAAAAACCACCAATTTGACACTCGCCTGGTCCAGGCCAGGTCCAAGAGCATGTTCACTTTTCATGTGAGATGCTTCAAATCCACAGATTTGACTGGTTTTAAACCAATGTGTTTTGAGGAATCCCAGAACTACGTTGAGATCCCACAGTGCCACTGGAGGCACAAAAGGGGGTTGTATATGCAATACTCCCTTGACAAACTTCTGGACTTCAGGAACTGAAGCCAATTCTTTCTGGAAGAAAAATCGACAGGGCCGAAATTTGAACCTTAATGGACCCCAATTTGAGGCCCATAGACACTCCTGTTTGCAGGAAATGCAGGAATCGACCGAGTTGAAATTTCTTCGTGGGGCCTTCCTGGCCTCACACCACGCAACATATTTTCGCCACATGTGGTGATAATGTTGTGCGGTCACCTCCTTTCTGGCTTTGACCAGGGTAGGAATGACCTCTTCCTGAATGCCTTTTCCCTTAGGATCCGGCGTTCCACCGCCATGCCGTCAAACGCAGCTGCGGTAAGTCTTGGAACAGACATGGTACTTGCTGAAACAAGTCCCTTCTTAGCGGCAGAGGCCATAAGTCCTCTGTGAGCATCTCTTGAAGTTCCGGGTACCAAGTCCTTCTTGGCCAATCCGGAGCCATGAGTATAGTTCTTACTCCTCTACGTCTTATAATTCTCAGTACCTTAGGTATGAAAAGCAGAGGATGGAACACATACACCGACTGGTACACCCACGGTGTTACCAGAACGTCCACAGCTATTGCCTGAGGGTCTCTTAACCTGGCGCAATACCTGTCCCGTTTTTTGTTCAGACGGGACGCCATCATGTCCACCTTTGGTAATTCCCAACGGTTTACAATCATGTGGAAAACTTCCCCATGAAGTTCCCACTCTGCCGGGTGGAGGTCGTGCCTACTGAGGAAGTCTGCTTCCCAGTTTCCATTCCCGGAATGAAACACTGCTGACAGTGCTATCACATGATTTTCCGCCCAGCGAAAAGTCCTTGCAGTTTTTGCCACTGCCCTCCTGCTTCTTGTGCCGCCCTGTCTATTTACGTGGGCGACTGCCGTGATGTTTTATCCCACTGGATCAATACCGGCTGACCTTGAAGCAGAGGTCTTGCTAAGCTTAGAGCATTATAAATTTACCCTTAGCTATATTTATGTGGAGAAAAGTCTCCAGACTTGATCACACTCCCTGGAAATTTTTTCCTTGTGTGACTGCTCCCCAGCCTCTCGGGCTGGCCTCCGTGGTCACCAACATCCAAAACTGAATGCCGAATCTGCGGCCCTCTAGAAGATGAGCACTCTGTAACCACCACAGGAGAGACACCCTTGTCCTTGGATATAGGGTTATCCGCTGATGCATCTGAAGATGCGATCCGGACCATTTGTCCAGCAGATCCCACTGAAAAGTTCTTGCATGAAATCTGCCGACTGGAATTGCTTCGAAGGAAGTCACCATTTTTTTTACCATGGCCCTTGTGCAATGATGCACTGATTTTAGGAGGTTCCTGACTAGCTCGGATAACTCCCTGGCTTTCTCTTCCGGGAGAAACACCTTTTTCTGGACTGTGTCCAGAATCATCCCTAAGCACAGGAGACTTGTTGTCGGGATCAGCTGCGATTTTGGAATATTTAAAATCCACCCCTGCTGTTGTAACAGTATCCGAGATAGTGCTACTCCGACCTCCAACTGTTCCCTGGACTTTGCCCTTATCAGGAGATCGTCCAAGTAAGGGATAATTAAGACGCCTTTTCTTCGAAGAAGAATCATCATTTCGGCCATTACCTTGGTAAAGACCCGGGGTGCCGTGGACAATCCAAACGGCAGCGTCTGAAACTGATAGTGACAGTTCTGTACCACGAACCTGAGGTACCCTTAGTGATAAGGGCAAATTTGGGACATGGAGGTAAGCATCCCTGATGTCTCGGGACACCATATAGTCCCCTTCTTCTCGGTTCGTTATCACTGCTCTGAGTGACTCCATCTTGATTTGAACCTTTGTAAGTGTTCAAATTTTTTTAGATTTAGAATAGGTCTCACCTAGCCTTCTGGCTTCAGTACCACAATATAGTGTGGAATAATACCCCTTTTCTTGTTGTAGGAGGGGTAATTTAATTATCACCTGCTGGAAATACAGCTCGTGAATTGTTTCCCATACTGCCTCCTTGTCGGAGGGAGACCTTGGTAAAGCAGACTTCAGGAGCCTGCGCAGGGGAAACGTCTCGACATTCCAATCTGTACCCCTGGGATACTACTTGTAGGATCCAGGGGTCCTGTACGGTCTCAGCGTCATGCTGAGAGCTTGTCAGAAGCGGTGGAACGCTTCTGTTCCTGGGAATGGGCTGCCTGCTGCAGTCTTCTTCCCTTTCCTCTATCCCTGGGCAGATATGACTCTTATAGGGACGAAAGGACTGAAGCTGAAAAGACGGTGTCTTTTTCTGCAGAGATGTGACTTAGGGTAAAAACGGTGGATTTTCCAGCAGTTGCCGTGGCCACCAGGTCCGATGGACCGACCCCAAATAACTCCTCTTCCTTTATACGGCAATACACCTTTGTGCCGTTTGGAATCTGCATCACCTGACCACTGTCGTGTCCATAAACATCTTCTGGCAGATATGGACATCGCACTTACTCTTGATGCCAGAGTGCAAATATCCCTCTGTGCATCTCGCATATATAGAAATGCATCCTTTAAATGCTCTATAGTCAATAAAATACTGTCCCTGTCAAGGGTATCAATATTTTTAGTCAGGGAATCCGACCAAGCCACCCCAGCTCTGCACATCCAGGCTGAGGCGATCGCTGGTCGCAGTATAACACCAGTATGTGTGTATATACTTTTTATGATATTTTCCAGCCTCCTGTCAGCTGGCTCCTTGAGGACGGCCCTATCTATAGACGGTACCGCCACTTGTTCTGATAAGCGTGTGAGCGCCTTATCCACCCTAAGGGGTGTTTCCCAACGCGCCCTAACTTCTGGCGGGAAAGGGTATACCGCCCATATTTTCTATCGGGGGGAACCCACGCATCATCACACACTTCATTTAATTTATCTGATTCAGGAAAAACTACGGTAGTTTTTTCACATCCCACATAATACCCTCTTTTGTGGTACTTGTAGTATCAGAAATATGTAACACCTCCTTCATTGCCCTTAACGTGTGGCCCTAATAAGGAATACGTTTGTTTATTCACCGTCGACACTGGATTCAGTGTCCCTGTCTGTGTCTGTGTCGACCGACTAAAGTAAACGGGCGTTTTAAAACCCCTGACGGTGTTTTTGAGACGTCTGGACCGGTACTAATTGTTTGTCGGCCGTCTCATGTCGTCAACCGACCTTGCCGCGTGTTGACATTATCACGTAATTCCCTAAATAAGCCATCCATTCCGGTGTCGACTCCCTAGAGAGTGACATTACCATTACAGGCAATTGCTCCGCCTCCTCACCAACATCGTCCTCATACATGTCGACACACACGTACCGACACACAGCACACACACACAGGGAATGCTCTGATAGAGGACAGGACCTACTAGCCCTTTGGAGAGACAGAGGGAGAGTTTGCCAGCACACACCAAAAACGCTATAATTATATAGGGACAACCTTATATAAGTGTTTTCCCTTATAGCATCTTTTTTATATATTTTTAACGCCAAATTAGTGCCCCCCCTCTCTGTTTTAACCCTGTTTCTGTAGTGCAGTGCAGGGGAGAGCCTGGGAGCCTTCCCTCCAGCCTTTCTGAGAGGGAAAATGGCGCTGTGTGCTGAGATAGGCCCCGCCCCTTTTTCGGCGGCCTCGTCTCCCGCTCTTAACGGATTCTGGCAGGGGTTAAATATCTCCATATAGCCCCCGGAGGCTATATGTGAGGTATTTTTAGCCAAAAATAGGTTTTCATTGCCTCCCAGGGCGCCCCCCTCCCAGCGCCCTGCACCCTCAGTGACTGCCGTGTGAAGTGTGCTGAGAGGCAATGGCGCACAGCTGCAGTGCTGTGCGCTACCTTAAGAAGACTGAGGAGTCTTCATGCCGCCGATTCTGGACCTTCTTCTTGTTTCAGCATCTGCAAGGGGGCCGGCGGCGAGGCTCCGGTGACCATCCAGGCTGTACCTGTGATCGTCCCTCTGGAGCTAATGTCCAGTAGCCAAAGAAGCCAATCCATCCTGCACGCAGGTGAGTTCACTTCTTCTCCCCTAAGTCCCTCGTTGCAGTGATCCTGTTGCCAGCAGGACTCACTGTAAAATAAAAAACCTAAGCTAAACTTTTCTAAGCAGCTCTTTAGGAGAGCCACCTAGATTGCACCCTTCTCGGCCGGGCACAAAAATCTAACTGAGGCTTGGAGGAGGGTCATAGGGGGAGGAGCCAGTGCACACCACCTGATCCTAAAGCTTTACTTTTTGTGCCCTGTCTCCTGCGGAGCCGCTATTCCCCATGGTCCTTTCAGGAACCCCAGCATCCACTAGGACGATAGAGAAAGTAGTATGAGAAACTACTGTACAAGGGGCGTGCAATAAGTTTCCGGATGTGCAGTGCAATTTGACTGTATAATTGTGAACTGTAATCTCAGACTAAAGTTCTTGTGAAATGCCAAGGCACAGAACTGTATCTACTGCACACTGAAGTAGTCAGCATGTTCACTTCATTCTCAAACTCATTATGGAGCTCAACAGAGGCCACTGGAGAGGCATGATATTCTACGACAAGAGTGGTCTGCGACAGCAGGGGTGCTCTGACCAACTGCAAACTGCTTTTGGGGAGGAAGCACCATCCCAAATCACTGTGTTTGAGTGGTTTGCAGAATATCAGGGCTGGAGATGGTCCCTCGAAGACAAGGTGGGCTGCGGCCGACCTGTGTGCGCCATCACAGAGGACAACTTTCATGCTGTGCAGGCCATAGTTGAGGTGGATGCCAGGATAAACATAACCCAGTTTAAAGAAGGAGATAGGTATCTCATTGGGATTCCCCTGTTTGATACTCCACGAAAAGCTTGGCCTGAGCAAAGTTTCTGCACGCTGGGTGCCCCATCAGCTGACTCGAAAGCAGAAGGAGACTCCGGTGACTTGGTACCACAACATGCTGGCTAGGTTTGATGTGGTCACTCAAATTCTGTTTGGGATATAATCAGTGGCGATAAATCCTGCATTTAGAGAGTTTCCACCCCGAGGCCAAACAGTCACCCCACTGGAGCCCAACTGGAGGTACGCCACCACAGAAGTTCCAATGTGAGCGCAGCATTGGCAAGCAGATGGTGGCTGTTTTTGTGGTCAAGTGTGGTCATGTAGCTACCGCACCATACGTGTAGCCTCACACCATCACTGAGGACTAGTACGCCAAAGAATGCCTGCCACAAGTGCTTGAAGCCATTTCCAGGCGCCATCCAAGAACTCGCGCTCGTGGTACCCTTCTCCATCACAACAATGTACCTGCCCACAAATCAAGGAAAATGGTGGAATTTCCAGGTCATGAATGCATCCAGGTGCTTGGTAATCTGTCTTACAGTCCAGACCTGGCGCCCTGCGACTTCTTTGTGTTCCCACAAAGTGCAAGATGCATGGGATTTGTTTGGGGAACCGGAAGCTGCAGTGGAGACCTTCAACCAGCATGTATAAAACATATTTGCTTCATCAAGTGGCTTAAGTGTGTGCAACTTTGCATGGACTCCTCTGGCAATTACTTTGGAAAAATGTAATGTTCACTTTGTAAATAGAATACTTTTTGTGCATCCGGAAACTTATTGCACACAGAGAGGAAGGATCTTGAAAATGTTTATTATTATTATTATTATTATTAAAGTGTCAGTGTCCTGACAGAGTGATAAACAAGATAAGGCTAAAGGCCCCCATACACTATAGCGATATGCCTGAGGCTGAAGTCGGATGCGATCTCCCTTGAACTCTCCCGGGAGCTTCCCAGGACTGATTCAAACGATTCCATACGATTTGGTACATTTTGCATGCGATATATCTTATGCGATCCCAGCCATGCCTGCGGGAACAGACATATCACGAGTGCAGCACTAACGATCTAGGGTAACCGATCTGACCCTCAGAGGAACGCGCATCAGATCGTATCGGAAACGCATTCAAAATGCCCGATTTCACCCGATATATCGGCCCGAATGCCCGAAATTGGATGAAATCGGGTATTATCGTTCTAGTGTATGGGGCCCCTTAGGCAATGATGGATAGGGGTAGTTCTACATAGATTTTTATATATTAAAATAACTTTTATAGTCCCAAATACACATTACATTTACTTAAGAACACACAATCAAGGCAGGGATATTCAACACTACAAATCCTTGCATGCCATGCCACAGTTTTAGCATGCCCTAATAGCAAACCACTAGCAGGGCATGCTGGGTTATATAGTATCATAGCAGCTGGCGGGCTAATGTTGAATACTTCTGATCTAGGGTATCTATTCTAAAAACAATAAAAAGGTAAGTAATGAAAACAGAGCACACACAAAAGTACACACAAAACCTTAATTAGCTGTCACCTTTCTGTTACTGGGGAACCCTCAGGTTTTCGAGATATAACATAACGACAACTAAGGCCAGCATCCTTAACCATCTGATCACCAAGAAACTCAGCAAGGCGTTTAGCAGTACTGATGGATGTGGATTTTTGTTCTCCATAGTCCTCCAAGCGTCTAGACATAGAACGATTCTCGGAAATCAGCTCAAACAGCTCAGTGTCTGGCATGTTAGCAGCCTGCAATAAAATAAAGGAAAGCAATCACTCAATCTTGATGCATTTTCACAAAAAAACAAATGAGACACTAAATCTGATCAAGTAATTCCAAAAAAAAACAAAACAAAAAAAAAACACGGGTGTAAAATAGCCAAAAGGTCTCATCATTTGTATGAAAACATGATACAAATTATGCTGCACATACTGTAACATCCATTTCTTGGAAGCATTTAGGGATACACAGTGCAAATACTGGCATCCACTGTCCAATCCATTAATTTGTACTACGTTGCTTATCCATTACTAAAGCTTCAGAGGAGTCCAGATGGGGCACAACAAGGTCTTGACATTCAGTATGACATAGCCAAGATATGGAAGGATCACAATCAGAAATAACAAAAGAACTGTGTTAGTGTAATGACCTCTGAACACATGATGAGGAGAATTGACAACCTAAAATGGGAGGGCTCAAGAGCTGAAAATGAGGCTCGATTAACGTTAAATGCAGACTCTTTTGGAAATGTTAGGATCTCCAGCCAATCCCACAGTCCCAGGACCTGAATACCTGATGCAATGTATTCCATCTAGAACACACTACAGATGTGTCCTGATACATCCAGCCTCAATCTGCCACACAGCAGGTGATGCCTGGCATGAATGAGCAGGCAGGTCCCATGCAACTCTGTTAGTGCCGGGTGTCTTTTTGCCAAAAATGTGACTAGGCTTAATGAGGAGACTAGGACTAATGAGGAATTTGATATGTGACACTTGTATATCTGTGTGTGACTGAGTCTGTATATGAAGCACAATGGAACTTGGCATGGAATAAAGCCACGGCCGCTGCATCGTAGCACTTTTTATGCAAATTTAGAGACTTAGTCGCATACAGATATACAAGTGTTGCATATCAAATTAAATCAGCAGTGTCCACTGGTGTGTCCTAGTCACATCACTATGCGCTCAAGATGCATTTTTCGGGGGGAAAATACGCCCAACGCTAGCCTCACAGGACCTGGCGTACCATGATGGGCTGTTTAGTGCAACTCCAGTAAAGATGTATGAGGACATATCTATACATAGTCAAAAGGTTTGCAGAGCCTTTAGGTTGAGAACAGAACAAAAGAAAGTCTATCCTTGAAAAACATGAACATTTGTTTCAGACAGGATAATGCAGTTATATCTGCCCTCAGCAACACATTGACCATCTGGAGGAATAGTTTCCATGAGTGCTGAGCCCCCAATACAGGAGAAAACACCAAGGCTGTAGGCAATCTACATACGGTAACCTTAGTCACTACCATCAGGACCCAGCAATTGGTACGAAGATTTCCTATTTGCTGGAACAGTGGTTCTCAAACTTGGACCTCAGGATCCCAAACAGTTCATGTTTTGAAGGGCACCTAGCAGGAGCAGAGGCGTAATCAGTACTGAATGACAGATTTTGAAAAGATACACAGGTGGAGCTAATTATTTCACTTATGATTCTGTGAGGAGCCCTGGAAAACATGAACCATTTGGGGTCCTGAGGAAAGAGTTTGAGAACCTACATGCTAGATGCATAGACCTGGCTCCCGTTAGAACCTCCATCTCTTCCATTTTTATGGTTTGTAGACTTTATGGACTACAGTAGCCACTAAAGGGAAGAGTTATCGGAGGTTGAATCATCACTAATGCAGTTCTCATCAAATACTTCACTTTCTGGGGATTATAAGATTAAAAACACATTTTCCTCTTTGGCCCATGTTATCAGGGACAATGAAGCGCTGGAACATTGCTATTCCAATCATTAGGAAGGATTCTACATTTGTCAAGTTTATAGCGTGCTGGTCCCAGCAAAACAACTGGACTATTATGTAAATATGGAGCTCTTGTAGTAGTGTAATATGGAAGTTATGAGAATATGTAACTCTGATACATCTCTTCCGGGTGGCGTGGTGTCAGCGCTCCTTCCTGGTATCCAGAGAGCTTCATAAAACTGGGCTTTGAAAAAAAAAAAACTTCCAAACTTGGATATATGGTTAAACTACAATAAAAAGATGGCTTTGACAAAGTGCCCTGTTGCAAGATACCAAGAGCAGTGACATCACGCCGCCCGGAAGTAACGTAGCAGAGTACTGCCTAAATTCCGGTTTGGACGGAAGGAGCCAACAGGGAGCGAGACTGCAAGGAGTTTGGAAAGACTGTGGTCACAGTTGCCAAAGGACAAGAAGATAGGTTTATGGAGAGTTAGCAAGTCTGCCTAAAATCCTTACCATCGTTCAAAGGGACACCATTCTCCATGTGTGTTCAATCAGCAAGCCCACTGCTTAGCGCAGAGGTTCCCAAACTGTGTGCCGTGGCTCCCTGGGGTGCCTCGGGACACTTGCAGGGGTGCCCTGGGTTGGTGGTCCAGGACCAATTCAAATTATTCATGGTCAATATAATAGGCAAAACCAGTGCTGGTCGCTGCCAGTCATAAAATATGTGGCCAAACAGAAGCAAATCTTGTCCCTCACCACACAACCGACCCTAAGGATGACATATAAACGCGATCTACTTAATGTAATATTTCTTTCAAAATTTCTCAATTAGAAATTTTTGGCCTAGGGGTGCCATGAAAAAAAATCTGATAGTCTAGGGTGCCGTGATTCAAAAAAGTTTGGAAACCACTGGCTTAGCGCCTAACTTATTCAAAAAAGAGCTATAAACATTGGAGCTGCTAAACTTTAGCGCAGTACACTTAATTTTATAAGAGGTAGGGTTTAGGGACAGTTAGCAAGCCTGCCTAAAATAAGATATTAAACCTACCGGTAAATCTTTTTCTCGTAGTCCGTAGAGGATGCTGGGGACTCCGTAAGGACCAAGGGGGGATAGACGGGCTCCGCAGGAGACATGGGCACTAAAAAGAACTTTAGGTATGGGTGTGCACTGGCTCCTCCCTCTATGCCCCTCCTCCAGACCTCAGTTAGAGAAACTGTGCCCAGAGGAGACAAACAGTACGAGGAAAGGAGTTTGTAAATCCAAGGGCAAGATTCATACCAGCCACACCATTCACACCGTATAACATGGAATATATGAACCAGTCAACAGTATGAAACAAAACCAGTATCAGTCCAAAACTGATCCAACTGAAACATAACCCTTATGTAAGCAACAACTATATACAAGTCTTGCGATATGTCGTCCGCACTGGGACGGGCGCCCAGCATCCTCTACGGACTACGAGAAAAAGATTTACCGGTAGGTTTAAAATCTTATTTTCTCTTACGTCCTAGAGGATGCTGGGGACTCCGTAAGGACCATGGGGATTATACCAAAGCTCCAATACGGGCGGGAGAGTGCGTATGACTCTGCAGCACAGAATGAGCAAACATTAGGTCCTCATCGGCCAGGGTATCAAACTTGTAGAATTTTGAAAAGGTGTTTGAACCCGACCAAGTTGCTGCTCGGCAAAGCTGTAAAGCCGAGACGCCCCGGGCAGCTGCCCAGAAAGAACCCACCTTCCTAGTGGAATGGGCTGATAATGCTGATTATCTTACAGGAATGAAAGCTATACCTTAAACACACCTTAAATACACTTTACCATGGAGCCGCTGCGGCCGCTATACTTAATACACACTCTACGTACTTTGTCCGCTATTAGCGTACAAAGTCCCGTACTGTGTACGGACTTTGCGTACAAACGCCGCGCTGACGGTACAAAGTACTCACAGCGCGTACACACCCAGAGATACACTTTAAACATTTTACAGCAATGCAATGATAATTCACTTTAAACCTTAGCAGTGCAATGAAGACACGACACCAGATTGTAATTAAACCGCTGGGTTCCGACACCACAGCGTATTATTGCTGAAAGGGGGTTACAATACAAATAATACAATACAATATAACAGAGTAAATGGCTACAATCAATGGTACATACGTGAGTGAATTCGCTTGCGCTTCCCGATCCGGTCCTCCGTTATCTGTTAGATAACGTTGTGAGTCTTGTGTCTGACCAGGCCTGCAGCAGGCTCTCTTTATACAATTCTTCCAAAAAGAAATACAATAGATACTGTAATCTCTTTGTCCATTGGGCACAGGGATGCACATTTACAGTACAGGAGAGGTCATAGGTCGGTTTGAATAGGTGGGCGATGTCTGATCCAACTGCTCTTGTGGGTGGTCTCCTCTGGATTCCCGCCGCATACATAATGTACAGTAAATACAGTTTAAATCTATATTCTGCTCCTACACATAACTATCCGCAGGAACATGCGATCTTCCTCAAACCAACACCGGAATGTTACCCTTAAAATACCCTTCAGCTGGATACCAAACACCACCTTATAACCTTGTTCTGTCCCCTCCTATTCTGTAAAGGTGAATCTGAAACCATTTAAACTGCTGTTACATTCTGATGTGGTGCAGGGAGGCTGTGTGTACATTGTGCACTATTCGGATTAAATATGTAATGTGTTTTGATAGCTTTCCATGCGTTCACAAACTCTACCGTAAATACCCATAACACGCGCTAATGCGCGGGAGCGACCATACGCAAATTGCGAATATGTGCACGCACGACAGAACAAGTACACGCGCGGAGGCCATCTGTGTGTAGGTTGTACGTGATGTGTGTACTGCAATATTTTTCGACTTTGACAGTCCACCCTTTGGCAGTCACCAATAACTGCCACTATCTAATCACTAAACAGAAAAATATCTACACAATATCTACAGAAGTTTGGATGGTCGGGGGAGAGTTGTAGGTAGGAAATGTATGACCTAGTGGGATACTAAAAAGCATGTATGTATGAATTCATGTCTGAGGGGCATGTATCATCGTGCCGTATATGTTCTATAGAAGCTTCGAGGTATTGCGAAGTATACATTAAATCCTTCTCATCCCGTATCAAGGGTCTGTAAATGTGCCAACAAACACTACCAAGCTCTTTTTGGATTCTTGTTAAAACAAATGGGGTGCACATTTAGTTGATGATACATGGAGGGGGAAACATATGTGAGTGCTAGTATATGTGGATATCACCTGTCGACTATGTGTGCTATTAACTGGAGGTTGCAGAGATGAAGATAAGACACATATCTAAAATACATTCATATAAACATTTTGGGTAGGGCAGATGTCTTTTCCGGATGGATGTATCTGGGCAGAGGGGGAGACAAAAGAAAAACGGGTGAAAGAAACAGGCCATGAAATTCATTTGCAATCCTTATCATAACACTGTCTCTATGGATGGGTCATAAATTAAATCTGCTGCTATAACAGCGCCCTCGCTCCTAAGACTCATCAACTTTGTGCCGTGCTTGCGCCGCGTCAGAATTCGAACACACCTAAATATCAAACCAATAATTATGACGACTCCCAGGATACAAAGGAGAAACTTCCCTACACTCATAATAACATTTTGAGCCCACTCTCCTAAACCTGAGAACCAATTTCGTGGGTTCAACCATGAGACCCAGCCGGTCAGTTCATTACTCACAGTCGCCAAGGTAAGGTTGTGTTTCCTCCTGAACTCCCACTTCAACTGCAAGATATCGTCCATCTTTTGATCGATAATCTCCGTTGGATCATCAGTGCTGTTCGTAATATACGTACAGCACTTCACCCCATATTGAGTTGCCAGAGTAACACAGTACCCACCTGTCACGGCTGTGATATAATTTAGGACCATCCTGTGCTGAATCAGTTCCTTCTTGTAAGCTGGTAACTCCCTTCCCGTATACCTGAAGGTGTCGTCATACATCTTAGTGATATTATGTATCAAGTTCGCTAGCGCATGGATATACCTATAATTTATAATTCCTCTGGCAGTACGGGTGATGTCTAATGCGAGAAGGAATTGAATCCCGGTGGATTCGAGGATCAAATCAGAGGCTGCGTGCTCTGTCCCATCTATGAGGTGTCTCTTGATGTGTTCATAGTGAGTATGAGTATAAGGAGCATGAGCACTGCGGTGAACGTCTTTCATCTTATCATGGGTTATGGTCATGACCTCTGGCAGTACTCTCCCAATATAACACAATCCCTCTGAGCTCGGGGCAAGTCACTTGTACGCCTTCCTCCCACATATGAAATAGGCATCATCTGGGAGAACATAGGGGACAAAATATAACATCACCATATTACAGGTTGAGTATCCCATATCCAAATATTCCGAAATACGGAATATTCCGAAATACGGACTTTTTTGAGTGAGAGTGAGATAGTGAAAACTTTGTTTTTTGATGGCTCAATGTACACAAACTTTGTTTAATACACAAAGTTATTAAAAATATTGTATTAAATGACCTTCAGGCTGTGTGTATAAGGTGTATATGAAACATAAATGAATTGTGTGAATGTAGACACACTTTGTTTAGTGCACAAAGTTATAAAAAATATTGTATTAAATGACCTTCAGGCTGTGTGTATAAGGTGTATATGAAACATAAATGCATTCTGTGCTTAGATTTAGGTCCCATCACCATGATATCTCATTATGGTATGCAATTATTCCAAAATACGGAAAAATCCCATATCCAAAATACCTCTGGTCCCGAGCATTTTGGATAAAGGAGACTCAACCTGTACAAACTTTCCAAGTAAAGAAACCCATCCCTAGTTCTCCCATCTGTTCAGTACAAGTATCAGGCTGGATGATATGAGCACAACACCCTGGCGATACTTTTCCAACCCACATGGTCTTGCTTCCACGAGTATACCTATACCGAAAATACCTCCCACTGTTGGCTATTTGGCGTACAAGTTCAGAGTCTATGGGTATCCCATCAGCTCTGTGTGAAAAGGTAATTGAATGGTTATTACACGTCACTTCCCAATTTCCCGGTTTTCGGTAATTGGAAATATTGAAACATAGTAAGGATCTATCTACATGATACTGGTGGAGCTTCAAACTAGGGGGCCTAGAAAATAAGAATTTACTTACCGATAATTCTATTTCTCGTAGTCCGTAGTGGATGCTGGGGACTCCGTCAGGACCATGGGGTTTAGCGGCTCCGCAGGAGACAGGGCACAATAATAAAAGCTTTAGGATCAGGTGGTGTGCACTGGCTCCTCCCCCTATGACCCTCCTCCAAGCCTCAGTTAGGATACTGTGCCCGGACGAGCGTGCATAATAAGGAAGGATATTGAATCCCGGGTAAGACTCATACCAGCCACACCAATCACACCGTACAACCTGTGATCTGAACCCAGTTAACAGTATGATAACAACGAAGGAGCCTCTGAAAAGATGGCTCACAACAAGAATAACCCGATTTTTGTAACAATAACTATGTACAAGTATTGCAGACAATCCGCACTTGGGATGGGCGCCCAGCATCCACTACGGACTACGAGAAATAGAATTATCGGTAAGTAAATTCTTATTTTCTCTAACGTCCTAAGTGGATGCTGGGGACTCCGTCAGGACCATGGGGATTATACCAAAGCTCCCAAACGGGCGGGAGAGTGCGGATGACTCTGCAGCACCGAATGAGAGAACTCCAGGTCCTCCTCAGTCAGGGTGTGCCCCTGACCAAGTAGCAGCTCGGCAAAGTTGTAAAGAAGAGACCCCTCGGGCAGCCGCCCAAAATGAGCCCACTTCCTTGTGGAATGGGCTTTTACTGATTTTGGCTGTGGCAAGCCTGCCACAGAATGTGCAAGCTGAATTGTACTACAAATCCAGCGAGCAATCGTCTGCTTAGAAGCAGGAACACCCATCTTGTTGGGTGCATACAGGCTAAACAGCGAGTCAGATTTTCTGACTCCAGTCGTCCTGGAAACATATATTTTCAGGGCCCTGACAACGTCAAGTAACTTGGAGTCCTCCAAATCCCTAGTAGCCGCAGGTACCACAATAGGTTGGTTCATGTGAAAAACAGAAAACACCTTAAGGAGAAATTGAGGACGAGTCCTCAATTCTGCCCTGTCTGAATGAAAAATTAAGTAAGGGCTTTTATATGATAAAGCCGCCCATTCTGACACACGCCTGGCTGAAGCCAGGGCTAATAGAATCTTCACCTTCCATGTGAAATATTTTAATTCCACAGTGGTGAGTGGATCAAACCAATGTGACTTTAGGAAACTCAAAACAACATTGAGATCCCAAGGTGCCACTGGGGGCACAAAAGGAGGCTGTATATGCAGTACCCCTTTTACAAACGTCTGAACTTCAGGCACTGAAGCCAGTTCTTTCTGGAAGAAATTCGACAGGGTCGAAATTTGAACCTTAATGGACCCTAATTTTAGGCCCATAGACAGTCCTGTTTTCAGGAAATGTAGGAAACGACCCAGTTGGAATTCCTCTGTAGGGACCTTCTTGGCCTCACACCACGCAACATATTTTCGCCAAATGCGGTGAAAATGTTTTGCGGTTACATCCTTCCTGGCTTCGACCAGGGTAGGGATGACTTCATCTGGAATGCCCTTTCAGGATCCGGCGTTCAACTGCCATGCCGTCAAACGCAGCCGCGGTAAGTCTTGGAACAGACAAGGCCCCTGCTGGAGCAGGTCCTCTCTTAAAAGGTAGAGGCCACGGTTCTTCCGTGAGCATCTCTTGAAGTTCCGGGTACCAAGTCCTTCTTGACCCATCCGGAACCACGAGTATCGTTCTTACTCATCTCCTTCTTATGATTCTCAGTACTTTTGGTATGAGATGCATAGGAGGGAACACATACCCTGACTGGTACACCCACAGTGTTACCAGAGCGTCCACCGCTATTGCCTGAGGGTCCCTTGACCTGGCGCAATATCTGTCTAGTTTTTTGTTCAGGCGGGACGCCATCATGTCCACCTTTGGTTTTTCCCAACGGTTTACAATCATGTGGAAGACTTCCCGCTGAAGTCCCCACTCTCCCGGGTGGAGGTTATGCCTGCTGAGGAAGTCTGCTTCCCAGTTTTCCACTCCCGGAATTAACACTGCTGAGAGTGTTATCACATGATTTTTCGCCCAGCGAAGAATCCTTGCAGTTTCTGCCATTTCCCTCCTGCTTCATGTGCCGCCCTGTCTGTTTACGTGGGCGACTGCCGTGATGTTGTCCCACTGGATCAATACCGGCTGACCTTGAAGCAGAGGTCTTGCTAAGCTTAGAGCCTTGTAAATTGCCCTTAATTCCAGTATATTTATGTGGAGAGAAGTCTCCAGACTTGATCACACTCCCTGGAAATTTTTTCCTTGTGTGACTGCTCCCCAGCCACTCAGGCTGGCATCCGTGGTCACCAGGACCCAGTCCTGAATGTCGAATCTGCGGCCCTTTCATAGATGAGCACTCTGCAGCCACCGCAGAAGAAAACACCCTTGTCCTTGGAGACAGGGTTATCCGCTGATGCATCTGAAGATGCGATCCGGACCATTTTCCCAGCCGATTCCACTGAAAGGTTCTTGCGTGAAATCTACCGAATGGGATCGCTTTGTAAGAAACCACCATTTTTCACAGGACCCTTGTGCAATGATGCACTGATACTTTTCCTGGTTTTAGGAGGTTCCTGACTAGCTCGGATAACTCCCTGGCCTTCTTCTCCGGGAGAAAACATCCTTTTCTGGACTGTGTCCAGAATCATTCCTAGGAACATTAGACGTGTCGTCGGAAAAAGCTGCGATTTTGGAATATTTAGAATCCACTCGTGCTGTCGTAGAACTACTTGAGATAGTGCTACTCCGACCGCCAACTGTTCTCTGGACCTTGCCCTTATCAGGAAAGCGTCCATATTTCTTTTAGGAAGAATCATCATTTCGGCCATTACCATGGTAAAGACCCGGGGTGCCGTGGACAATCCAAACGGCAGCGTCTGAACTGATAGTGACAGTTCTATACCACGAACCTGAGATACCCTTGGTGAGAAGGGCAAAATTTGGACATGTAGGTAAGCGTCCCTGATATCCAGTGACACCATATCGTCCTGGTTCGCTATCACTGCTCTGAGTGACTCCATCTTGATTTGAACCCTTGTATGTAATTGTTCAAATCTTTTAGATCTCACCGAGCCGTTTGGCTTCAGTACCACAATATAGTGTGGAATAATACCCCTTCCCTTGTTGTAGGAGGGGTACTTTGATTATCACCTGCTGGGAATACAGCCTGTGAATTTTTTCCCAATACTGCCTCCCTGTCGGAGGGAGACGTTGGTAAAGCAGACTTCAGGAACTTGTGAGGGGAAGACGTCTCGAATTTCCAATGTACACCTGGGATACTACGTGTAGGATCCAGGAGTCCACTTGCGAGTGAGCCCACTGCGTGCTGAAACTCTTGAGATGACCCCCCACCGCACCTGAGTCCGCTTGTATGGCCCCAGCGTCATGCTGCGGACTTGGCAGAAGCTGTGGAGGACTTCTGTTCCTGGGAATGGGCTGCCTGCTGCAGTCTTCTTCCCTTTTCTCTAACCCTGGGCAGATATGACTGGCCTTTTGCCCGTTTATGGGTACGAAAGGACTGAGACTGAAAAGACTGTGTCCTTTTCTGCTGAGATGTGACTTGGGGTAACAAAAGTGGATTTTCCAGCTGTTGCCATGGCCACCAGGTCCGATGGACCGCCCCTTTATACGGCAATACTTCCATGTGCCGTCTGGAATCTGCATCACCTGACCACTGTCGTGTCTATAAACATCGTCTGGCAGATATGGACATCACATATACTCTTGATGCCAGAATGCAAATATCCCTCTGTGCATCTCGCATATATAGAAATGCATCCTTAAAATGCTCTATAGTCAATAAAATATTGTTCCTGTCAAGGGTATCAATATTTTCAGTCAGGAAATCCGACCAAGCCCCCCCAGCGCTGCACATCCAGGCTGAGGCGATTGCTGGTCGTAGTATAACACCAGTATGTGTGTATATACTTTTTTGGATATTTTTCAGCTACCTATCAGCTGGCTCCTTGAGGGCGGCCGTATCTGGAGACGGTAACGCCACTTGTTTTATAAGCGTGTGAGCGCCTTATCCACCCTAAGGTGTGTTTCCCAACTCGCCCTCACTTCTGGCGGGAAAGGGTATACCTCCAATAATTTTCTATCGGAGGAAACCCACGTATCATCACACACTTTAATTTATCTGATTCAGGAAAAACTACAAGTAGATTATTCCCACCCTACATAATACCCTTATTTGTGGTACTTGTAGTATCAGAAATATGTAACACCTCCTTCATTGCCCTTAACATGTAACGTGTGGCCCTAAAGGAAAATACGTTTGTTTCTTCACCGTCGACACTGAAGTCAGTGTCCGTGTCTGTGTCGACCAACTGAGGTAAATGGGCGTTTTTACAAGCCCCTGACGGTGTCTGAGACGCCTGGACAGGTACTAATTTGTTTGCCGGCCGTCTCATGTCGTCAACCGACCTTGCATCGTGTTGACATTATCACGTAATTCCTAAATAAGCCATCCATTCCGGTGTCGACTCCCTAGAGAGTGACATCACCATTACAGGCAATTTGCTCCGCCTCCTCACCAACATCGTCCTCCTACATGTCGACACACACGTACCGACACACAGCACACACACAGGGAATGCTCTGATAGAGGACAGGACCCCACTAGCCCTTTGGGGAGACAGAGGGAGAGTTTGCCAGCACACACCAAAAACGCTATAGTTATACAGGGACAACCCCTTATACAAGTGTTTTCCCTTATAGCATTTTCACATATGTAATCATATCGCCAAATAAGTGCCCCCCCTCTCTGTTTTTAACCCTGTTTCTGTAGTGCAGTGCAGGGGAGAGCCTGGGAGCCTTCCTCACAGCAGAGCTGAGCAGGAAAATGGCGCCGTGTGCTGAGGAGAATAGGCCCCGCCCCCTAAAACGGCGGGCTCTTCTCCCGGAGTTTGTGAGATCTGGCAGGGGTTAAATACATCCATATAGCCTCAAGGGCTATATGTGATGTATTTTAGCCATAAAAAAGGTATAATACATTGCTGCCCAGGGCGCCCCCCCCAGCGCCCTGCACCCTCAGTGACCGCTGGTATGAAGTGTGCTGACAACAATGGCGCACAGCTGCAGTGCTGTGCGCTACCTTATGAAGACTGAAAGTCTTCTGCCGCCTGTTTCTGGACCTCTGGACCTCTTCAACTTCGGCATCTGCAAGGGGGGTCGGCGGCACGGCTCCGGGACGAACCCCAGGGTGAGACCTGTGTTCCGACTCCCTCTGGAGCTAATGGTGTCCAGTAGCCTAAGAAGCAAATCCATCCTGCACGCAGGTGAGTTTACTTCTCTCCCCTAAGTCCCTCGTAGCAGTGAGCCTGTTGCCAGCAGGACTCACTGAAAATAAAAAACCTAACTTAAACTTTTATTCTAAGCAGCTCAGGAGAGCCACCTAGATTGCACCCTTCTCGGCCGGGCACAAAAATCTAACTGAGGCTTGGAGGAGGGTCATAGGGGGAGGAGCCAGTACACACCACCTGATCCTAAAGCTTTTATTATTGTGCCCTGTCTCCTGCGGAGCCGCTAAACCCCATGGTCCTGACGGAGTCCCCAGCATCCACTTAGGACGTTAGAGAAATATTGAATTTCTTGTCCACCGGTCTCCCACCCCGTAATTCGAGTACCTCATCTATTGCTAAAGGGTATGGTACTAATCCTGACTTGCTCTGACCTTGAGGTACCTGTGAGCACACCCAGCATTCTGTCTGGTTTAAGACCTTACCCACTAGTGAGTGGTAATCACTCAACGGATGACGGTCCATGTCGATATTAAGGTTGGACTGACATCTCTGGATGCACCCATCCTCAACTATATTCTCACAATTCTTACAAATACAATATTCATCAGACAATAACCCCTTACAGTGCCTCCGAGCTCCTTGACTACCAGAGCGCTTACTGATGCCAACCTTTACTAAAGTGATGCGCTGATCCTAAGATTCTACAAATTCATACTTGCCATCAGAACCCATTCCAGATCCCTGCTCGACCTCTCTGGGACCCTCACCAAAACACACTGTCCTTATCAGAACCAGAATTACTAACAGAACCCGAAACGCAGTCTCTTGTGAACGATCCATTTCGTTAGAGGAAAGGAGGAAAATAAGAAGGAGAAAAGAAAAGGAAAAATGCAGGGGGAGGTGAAAAAAAAAAAAAAGTGGTACGACAACTGTTCTCGCTCGTTACTCTCTGTGCTCAGATGCCCTTCAACAGTCCTGCCTCTCAACTTTCCCGGAACAGACACTCCAGTGATACGAGATTCTCTACACTCTGCTCTTTGTCACGAGTTCTCTCCGGGTCAGCGACCTTCTTGCAGTGGGACGAGTGGATCCAAGTCTCTCTTTCGGCGACCTTCAATGCTGTTGTGCTGGTTAACAAGACTTGATATGGTCCTTCCCACCTGTCTATGAGGCAACCTGAGCGTAAGAAATTTCGAATCATCACATAATCCCCAGGTTCAATGTCATGACAATTACTGTTCGGCAGGTCAGGAATCACCAGCTTTAAATTTCTTTGTTGATTTTTCAGCTGCTGGCTCATCCCAACCAAATATTTCAGTCACTTCATTATTACATTTCAAATCATCCTGGGGGTCTATCATTACATGAGGTTGTCGACCAAAAAGAATCTCAAAGGGTGATAGGTTAAGGGGAGACCTGGGAGTGGTTCTGATGCTGTACAACACTAGTGGCAAAGCTTCTGGCCACGACAATCCAGTTTCAGCCATTAATTTGCTCAGCTTGTTCTTAATAGTGCTATTCACTCTCTCCACCTTTGCACTCGCCTGTGGACGGTACGGAGTATGCAGCTTGCTATTAATTCCCATCAGTTTGCACATAACCTGAAAGACTTCACCTGTAAAATGGGTACCCCTATCACTTTCAATTATTCTAGAGATACCATATCTACACACAAATTCCTGCACAATTTTCTTTGCAGTGAACGTAGCAATATTTGTGGCAGCAGGGAACGCTTCTACCCAATTAGAAAATACGTCAATACAAACTAACACATATTTTAAATTCCTACAGGGTGGTAACTGTATGAAATCGATTTGTATTACCTGAAAAGGTCCGTCTGTCGGAGGGATATGGGATGGCTCTGTTGATATTGACTTTCCAATATTCTTCCTCAAGCAAGTAAAACATGTCATTGCTCTCTTACCTGCATGAGAAGAGAATCCTGGCGCACACCAGTAGGCTCTCACCAGCTTACACATACCCTCTTTACCCAGATGAGTCAGACCGTGTGCCGCCTCAGCTAAGCTTGGAAGATATGCTCTGGGGGCTACTGGCTTACCTTGTCCACCTGTCCACAGTCCCGAGGATTCCTGACCATATCCCTTTGACCTCCAGACTGCCTTTTCCTGTAAAGAACACAAATCTTGCATTTCAATTAATTGTTGTGTGTTGATCGTGTTAAATGTCATCAGTGATGTGATGTTCGTTTGTATGGGGGTGCTGGCTGCTGATTTAGCAGCTTCGTCTGCCCGGCTGTTACCAAGTGAAATTGGGTCTTGGTTGTAAGTATGTGCTTTGCACTTGATAACAGCCACTCTGTCTGGTTCCTGTCTCGCTGTTAGAAGCCTTTTTATGTGGGACGCATGCGCTACAGGTGTGCCAGCAGCCGTCATGACATTTCTGAGGCGCCATAGGGCCACGAAATCATGCACCACTCCAAAGGCATACCTAGAATCTGTGTATATATTAGCTGACTTACCGTTGGCCAATTCACACGCTCTGGTTAGGGTGACCAACTCAGCAACTTGTGCTGAGTGTGGTGGGCCCAGGGGTTCAGCTTCTATGATACCTCTGTCGTCTACAACTGCATATCCAGTACACAGGTCTCCCAAGTCCGTTTGTCTGTGGCAACTACCGTCAGTGTAGAAGGTAAAGTCTACCCCTTCCAGTGGGTTGTCACTGATGTCAGGTCTCGCAGTGAAAGTCTGATTCAGGTATTCCATACAATCATGCGTATCAGTGTCTGCACTAAATCCTCCTTCACCATCATTCTCATCCTCCACACTTTGTGCCTGTCCAGGCACACTTGGCAAGTAAGTTGCAGGATTTAGTGAGCTGCATCTCTTAATGGTGATGTTTACAGGGGCCATCAGTGATAATTCCCACTTTGTAAACCGAGCAGATGAGACATGTCTGGTTTGGGCAGAGTTCAGTAAGACTAATACTGCATGAGGTGTATGGACGGTCAGGTTGTGTCCTAACACTACGTCCTCGCTTTTACTTACTAGCAAAGCTATCGCTGCAACACTTCGCAAGCATGTGGGGAGAGACCGCGCTACGGTGTCCAACTGTGCACTGTAGTAAGCTACCGGCCTGCTGGCATCACCATGTCTCTGGGTTAAAACTCCTGCTGAGCACCCTGCACTTTCTGTACCGTATAATTCAAAGGGCTTCCCATAATCTGGCATACCTAATGCAGGTGCCTGTGATAGGCACTGTTTGAGTCTCTCAAAGGCCAGTTCGGACTCATCTGTGTGCGAGACCCGTTCTGGTTTGTTTGAAGAGACCATTTCTTGCAAAGGTAAAGCCAGTACAGAGAACCCTGGAATCCAGTTTCGGCAGTACCCACACATTCCAAGGAAAGTGCGGATCTGTTGCTGCGTTTGTGGCAGAGTCATGTCGCGAATCGCATGTATTCCATCAGCGGTGAGGTGTCTAAGTCCTTGAGTCAAGCAATGTCCCAAATATTTTACCCTGGTCTGGCACAACTGCAACTTATCCTTTGAAACCTTGTGTCCCGTTTGGGAAAGATGAAACAGAAGCTGTTTCGTGTCTTTCAAGGACGATTCGAGTGAGTCAGAACACAACAATAAGTCATCGACATACTGTATTAGCACTGATCCACTCTCAGGTTGAAAGGATTGTAAACAGTCATGCAAGGCCTGGGAGAAAATACTCGGGCTGTCAATGAAACCTTGGGGGAAACGAGTCCAGGTGTACTGTACTTCCCTGTATGTAAAAGCAAAAAGATATTGGCTGTCAGGGTGTAGAGGGACAGAAAAGAAGGCAGAACAGAGGTCAATGACGGTGAAGAATTTTGCAGTAGGGGGAATTTGCATGAGGATGACAGCTGGATTGGGCACTACGGGGAATTGGCTCTCAACTAACTTGTTTACCCCCCTTAGATCCTGCACTAGCCTGTAACCCCTCCCCCCACTCTTTTTCACAGGGAAGATGGGACTATTGGCAGTGCTGGACGTCCTGACTAGGATGCCCTGTTGTAGCAACCGCTCTATGACGGGGTACACTCCTAATTCTACCTCTGGCTTCAGAGGATACTGAGGGATTTCTTGAGCTATCCTACCATCTTTTACTTGCACTACTACAGGAGCTACATTTGCCATCAATCCAGTGTCTTGTCCATCTTTGGTCCAAAGGGAACCCGGTATTTGTGAGATCATTTCCTCTACCTTTGATGGACACTTGTCTATAACAGTAGAATGCGACATTAGCCTTTGAGGGGTGTCTAATATATCCTGTACTTCTTGAGCGTGGTTCCCAGGTATATCCAAGAAGACACCCCCAGGAGTACAGTATATGACACACCGCATTTTACACAATAAATCTCTCCCGAGTAGATTAGTCGGAGCCGATGCAGCCAACAGGAAAGAATGTTTGGTTTGCAAGGGCCCTATCGTAATCTCTGCCGGTCTACTCAAAGGGTATTGTTGCACAGTTCCTGTTACTCCCATTGCCGAAATTGTTTTACCCGTGGTTTTTATACCTACTGTTGTATTTAACACTGACCTGGCCGCCCCTGTATCTACGAGATACGGTAATGGTACACCAGCTACATCATCCGTGACCTCGGGTTCATTACCAAGGCTAGCAATTAACTTCACTGGCTGCAGACTACAGGTGTGGCCCAATCCCTATTGTGTGTTGAGACCCTCCTGCAGCGCATTGGCAGCTACAATATGTGAGGGGGGTAGCTGTGAGTTTTCGAAGGCCTGCCAGTCTCTCCTTGGTGGGTACCTCCTTGTTTCCCTTGCATGTGGCTCATAACCTCTCCTATATGGTCCCTGATCCCAATTATGTGAATTGTAGTGAGGTCCGTATTCTGGTCTAGGGGGTCTGTTTACGTTATGTGTACTTCTATTCCTACAATCCTGGGCAAAATGTCCTTCCTTTTTACAAGCGTAGCATACTCTAGGTCTTTTCCAATCAGCAGGGGTCTGGGTTTTCGGCTGATGGGGTTTTGCCGTTAGGGCCTGTATACTTACCGTCATCAGCTTTTCCCCCTGTGACTCCCTGTGCTTACTGATGTTCCTATCATGCTCGACAGCGGACTCTCTCAATGCAGCCACCGAGATACCTCTCCAGTTTGGTAGAGAGGTCTGTACCCTTGTTCTGAGTGCCTCCTTCAACCCGTCCATTAATACTGATACAGCTACCTTCCTGTGATGTACATGGTCTCTAATGTCCTTGATCCCAGTGTATCTAGCCATTTCCTGCAGTGCTCGATGGAAATATTCGGATGCCGTTTCACCTTCCTTTTGTCTTATGGAAAAGATTTTATTCCATTTGACAACACTAGGGAAATATACTCCTAATTGCAGATTGATTTGCCGTACATTCTCCTGAATGTATTCATCAGTGAGAGGTACTTCTGCGTCTAACTTACAATGGTTATGAATTTCGCGGGGTCAATATTTGAGGGTAAACATACCCGTAGCACTGTTCGCCAATCTTTGTTCGTGGGTACGTTGGCGTTACCCAACTCTTTAATGAACCTCTGGCATGCGACTAGACCTTTTCTGGGATCTGGAAATTCTGACATAATTGACCTTAATTAGGAAAAATTACCAGGTAGGCGCTTAATACCAATTGGTGGACACAATGATAAAAAATTAAACCAATTTATTAAATAATTTAACAACAGATAACAAAAAACACATAAAAGTAAATAAAAATAAACAAGACCACAATACAATAATAATATAAAACTGAGGTTCCGGAGACCTCTAGGTTGACCAATGAATTAAACCTTAATTAAGTATACTCAGAGGGCCGTCACAGTACCTAGATATTAGAGAATAATTCTTTAATAGCTATTTAGCTATATGGAGTTTCTTGCCCAGATGTAAAAAGACACAAGAGTACTTGGCACAATTGTGCATGTGGGTGTCCTCACATTATATATTAGATTCCAGTTAGGAAAGAGTTCATCACTTGCCGATTTTAATATAAACGGTGCAGAGGTAGGCAGTAGAAAGATAGCTGTTACTCACAGACTGGACGGTGTTTTCTTTTATTGTACCGCAATGGTACCGGCGTGCATAGCCGCTCTCTATCACCCTTAGCACGGGTGAGACATCCGTCAGCGGCAGGACTCGTCCGTGGCGTGAGCAGTTTGTAGCGTCAGCTGAAAGACCGCTCTCTCCTCCGTCAGAGTGTGAGTGTACCGGTACAGCGTGCTCCACCCCCAGTGCTGGTGGAATGATGTTCACCACAATAAATCACTAGGCGTTCCCAGTGTGATCCAAGGGACTAAATAAATCGGTCACGCTGAAGATGTAACAAATGCCGGCAGTAGTTTAGATGAGCTGCTGGGAGGACACACTTAAAATCTTGTTGGCAATAGGTACTGGGGCTCCTTCTCTCTGTACCCTCAACGCGTTTCTCCGCACCCCAGGCGGCTTCTTCAAGAGGCAGAGTGTGAGAACAAGAACTTAAGTGTGTCCTCCCAGCAGCTCATCTAAACTACTGCCGGCATTTGTTACATCTTCAGCGTGACCGATTTATTTAGTCCCTTGGATCACACTGGGAACGCCTAGTGATTTATTGTGGTGAACATCATTCCACCAGCACTGGGGGTGGAGCACGCTGTACCGGTACACTCACACTCTGACGGAGGAGAGAGCGGTCTTTCAGCTGACGCTACAAACTGCTCACGCCACGGACGAGTCCTGCCGCTGACGGATGTCTCACCCGTGCTAAGGGTGATAGAGAGCGGCTATGCACGCCGGTACCATTGCGGTACAATAAAAGAAAACACCGTCCAGTCTGTGAGTAACAGCTCTTTCTACTGCCTACCTCTGCACCGTTTATATTAAAATCGGCAAGTGATGAACTCTTTCCTAATTGGAATCTAATATATAATGTGAGGACACCCACATGCACAATTGTGCCAAGTACTCTTGTGTCTTTTTACATCTGGGCAAGAAACTCCATATAGCTAAATAGCTATTAAAGAATTATTCTCTAATATCTAGGTACTGTGACGGCCCTCTGAGTATACTTAATTAAGGTTTAATTCATTGGTCAACCTAGAGGTCTCCGGAACCTCAGTTTTATATTATTATTGTATTGTGGTCTTGTTTATTTTTATTTACTTTTATGTGTTTTTTGTTATCTGTTGTTAAATTATTTAATAAATTGGTTTAATTTTTTATCATTGTGTCCACCAATTGGTATTAAGCGCCTACCTGGTAATTTTTCCTAATTGCTCTGTTTGCTGAGGAGGCCGGCTACCTCCTCACCAGGTGGCAGCTAATCCCAGGGTGCACACATACACAGGCCTGCCAGCGCCATCATTACCTCTCTTTCCATTTTTGCTGATAATTGACCTTAACTCTGCCCGGGACCAAGGACAATGCATGGCAATGTTCCTGATGGGAGTGACTCCCTGAGCGTCAGTCTTCCCATTGGGGACTGCAATCACCCTGACAGGATTTAACTCAATTACATCATTCTGGTTTGATTCTACAATGTGGGGTGCTATTGTCTCTGCATAATGTATGGTACCGTACTTACCTGTGGACACGACCTCACTTATCCCTCCACTAGGGGGCCTGACTACTGCTCTTGTTGGTTGGGCCGTGCCCACCTGAGTGTCCTGTATGGTGGCTGCTAGAGAGAGTGCTGTTATCGTGCTGGGCTCATCTTCCTGCTCGCAGTCCTGGGGAAAATTTAAAATGGGATACAACTGGCAAGGGTTAGCATTAGTACATTTATCAATTACTCTCCTATCCTGTACCAATGTACCATTGTCTGTAGCCACTTTCTCCCCAACAATATATGGTGGTGGTGGTGCGGTCGCCATTGCTTTCCCGCTAGGTTTGGAACCTGCTGCGCGAGCTAATTCCCTTTGCATATCCCCCTCCTGTTGCCATAAATTTAAACAGTCTGTATGTTTAATCCTTTGTTTCTTGGATTTAAGAAGACATATTCTACTGCTTACATTCTGCATTACCTCTGGTTCAAAGCTGCCCACCCTAGGGAATGGTTCCCTATCATTGTTAGTCATACATACCCACTCATTGCATAAAACTTCTGTGTGTGAACCATATTTTTCACACATGATAAACCTTGCTGAGCCTTTTGGCCACAATTCTACCTGAACCCTGTCTAAACGTCTCTTACTTGAGCAACTGGGCTCCCATATTTGTGGGTCTCTTCTAATAACTTTAAAAAATCCCAACAAACACCAAAATACTCAATATAAGTAGACGGTGGAAGTATACCCGATCGCCTTCCACTCGCTCTCGCCCACGCTGGCCAGTACAACGATACACTGTTGGTAGCGGATCGCAATGTATCCAACTTAGGGCTCCTATCAGACCTTACTACACCATAATTTCTTTCGGTGGAAGTTCTGTTTGGAATATTTTCCAGAGAGAGGCAGCGAAAAATACCTTTTCGGTATCTTTCAACTGGAATTGTTTGTAGGGTAAAAACAGAAAAATTAGATAACTATCCTTCACCCTTTCCAGTGAAGCCCACCAGGGAGATTTCCCGACGTTATCAAAGAAAAACCCCTTTGTCTATACAATCACGTTGGCGTATGCTCTTCCACAGCGCATATGACACAATGGTATCACGTTGTGCTGTGCAGAACAAACGGACATGCGATGCAATAGCACAGCCTATAGATACTAGTTATCTATATGCCCTACAATTGCTGTAGAGCACTTCAGCCTAGACCACTCCAGACCACTTCAGTTGTATGGGATACCACTTCAGACCACTTCAGTTCCTAAGAACGCAGGGTAGCGAACCCTACGCCACCGGGCCTCTACTAACCCAGTGTTACCACTTCAGTTCTTGGGTTCAGTATCCACTCACTCCTGCGTTCGCTCACTCAAATACACTTTGTTTTTCTGTACAGAAAATTTTGAATCATTCAAGTTGGCAGCTTTACCCCCAGAGGCAATAAAAAAAAAAATATTTATACTAAATTTTGTTTTTATATTAAATTTCTTTAGAAACCGGGTAGTTTGGTGCTATTGTAGCGTGGCTACTGTCCCGCCTTTAAACTAAACGAACTATTGTGTAATTTGTACTTAGCGACCGTACTTCTTACGCAATTTGCGTAAACACGCGATTGTGCGTGTCTTACGCTGCGTGTGCAGTTACGTACTGTGTCCGAGAAACGTGTACAAAACCGTACGTCCGCAATAGCACAAATCATACAATTCTATAAATGTGAGCAATAAAACTACTATTGCCCACTTAACAAAATCCACACTTGTTCCGTTTTAACCCTCTTACTACTGGGCCAGAAATGCGTTTTGTGATTTTACTCTTACTTCCTTAAATACTTATTTTATTTTTAACTATATAGCAACAAATCTCCGGTTTCACACAGGTCTAAATGAATCTAGCAATTTGAATGTTATGGCAACAATGTGAGAGAGTATGCAAAGTATGGGTGCCGTTTACGCTTTTGGCGCCAAAATTTTTTTTCACAGATTTTAAATAGCTTTTTTCCTGTTTACCTTAGGAGTTCTACCAGCATCTCTACAAACCTTACAGAGCAGACGCCATCTAATCAGCAATCAAGTAGGGTTTTCAGTGCATCCATCGACCAGGAAAAGGAAACGTAGGATAACTTTCTGTCCACCCTTTGCTGATAGATTAAGTCTGCTGTGACCTGTTAGGTAGTAAGTATGTGGAAAACCGGAGGAGCCCCCAATTGATAATGCGGATTATCTTACAGGAATGAAAGCTATACCTTAAACACACCTTAAATACACTTTACCATGGAGCCGCTGCGGCCGCTATACTTAATACACACTCTACGTACTTTGTCCGCTATTAGCGTACAAAGTCGCGTACTGTGTACGGACTTTGCGTACAAACGCCGCGCTGACGGTACAAAGTACTCACAGCGCGTACACACCCAGAGATACACTTTAAACCTTATACAGCAATGCAATGCAATGATAATACACTTTAAACCTTAGCAGTGCAATGAAGACACGACACCAGATTGTAATTAAACCGCTGGGTTCCGACACCACAGCGTATTATTGCTGAAAGGGGGTTACAATACAAATAATACAATACAATATAACAGAGTAAATGGCTACATTCAATGGTACATACGTGAGTGAATTCGCTTGCGCTTCCCGGTCCGGTCCTCCGTTATCTGTTAGATAACGTTGTGAGTCTTGTGTCTGACTAGGCCTGCAACAGGCTCTCTTTATACAATTCTTCCAAAAAGAAATACAATAGATACTGTAATCTCTTTGTCCATTGGACACAGGGATGCACATTTACAGTACAGGAGAGGTCATAGGTCGGTTTGAATAGGTGGGCGATGTCTGATCCAACTGCTCTTGTGGGTGGTCTCCTCTGGATTCCCGCCGCATACATAATGTACAGTAAATACAGTTTAAATCTATATTCTGCTCCTGCACATAACTATCCGCAGTAACAAGCGATCTTCCTCAAACCAACACCGGAATGTTACCCTTAAAATACCCTTCAGCTGGATACCAAACACCACCTTATAACCTTGTTCTGTCCCCTCCTATTTTGTAAAGGTGAATCCCTTTGTTCTTAAACCATTTAAACTGCTGTTACTTTCTGATGTGGTGCAGAGAGGCTATGTGTACATTGTGCACTATTTGGATTAAATATGTAATGTGTTTTGATAGCTTTCCATGCGTTCACAAACTCTACCGTAAATACCCATACCATGCGCTAATGCGCAGGACCACGGGAGCGACCACACGCAAATTGCGAATATGTGCACGCACGACAGAACAAGTACACGCGCGGAGGCCATCTGTGTGTAGTTTGTACGTGACGTGTGTACTGCTATATTTTTCGACTTTGACAGGGCCTTAACCGAATTCGGTAACGGAAATCCAGCCGTAGAATGAGCTTGCTGAATCGTGTTACAGATCCAGCGAGCAATAGTCTGCTTAGACGCAGGAGCACCAACCTTGTTGGCAGCATACAGGATCAACAGAGCCTCTGTTTTCCTAACTCGAGCCGTTCTGGCCACATAAATTTTCAATGCCCTGACCACATCCAGGGACTCGGAATCCTCCACGTCCCTTGTAGCCACAGGCACCACAATAGGTTGGTTCATATGAAAAGAAGAAACCACCTTAGGCAAAAATTGGGGACGAGTCCGCAACTCTGCTCTATCCACATGGAAAATTAGATAAGGGCTTTTGTGAGACAAAGCCGCTAACTCCGACACTCGCCGCGCCGAAGCCAAGGCCAACAACATGACCACTTTCCCAGTGAGATACTTTAATTCAACTGTTTGAAGCGGTTCAAACCAGTGAGACTTAAGGAACCGTAACACCACGTTAAGGTCCCATGGTGCCACTGGAGGCACAAAAGGAGGCTGGATATGCAGCACCCCTTTCACGAAAGTCTGGACTTCTGGAAGAGAAGCCAATTCCCTTTGAAAGAAAATGGATAGGACCGAAATCTGAACCTTAATGGAGCCCCCAAATTCACTCCAGTTTGCAGGAAGTGGAGAAAACGGCCCAGATGGAATTCTTCCGAAGGAGCAGTCTTGGCTTCACACCAAGACACATACTTCCTCCAGATACAGTGATAATCTTTCGATGTCACCTCCTTCCTTGCCTTTATTAGAGTAGGAATGACCTCTTCCGGAATGCCCTTTTCCGCTAGGATCCTGAGTTCAACCGCCATGCCGTCAAACGCAGTCGCAGTAAGTCCTGGAACAGACAGGGCCCTTGTTGTAACAGGTCTTCCCTGAGAGGAAGAGGCCACGGATCTTCTGAGAGCATTTCCTGTAGATTCGGATACCAGGCCCTTCGAGGCCAATATGGAACGATGAGAATCGCTTGAACCCCTTTTCGCCTTATGATTCTCAGTATCTTTGAGATGAGAGGAAGAGGAGGGAACACATAGACCGATTGAAACACCCACGGTGTCACCAGTGCGTCCACTGCAAACGCCTGAGGGTCCCTTGACCTGGCGCAATATCTCGGAAGTTTCTTGTTGAGGCGTGAAGCCATCATGTCTATTTGAGGCAGACCCCACTGACTTGCAATCTCTGCGAAGACTTCCTGATGAAGTCCCCACTCTCCTGGATGTAGATCGTGTCTGCTGAGGAAGTCTGCTTACCAGTTGTCTACTCCCAGAATGAAGACTGCTGTCAGAGCGCTTACATGACTCTCCGCCCATCGAAGAATCTTTGAGGCTTCTGCCATTGGCACTCTGCTCCTTGTGCCGCCTTGGCGGTTTACATGAGCCACTGCTGTGATGTTGTCTGACTGAATCAGAAGCGGAAGACCTTGAAGTAAGGTCTGCGCCTGACGAAGGCCGTTGTATATGGCCCTTAATTCCAGAATGTTGATGTGTAGACAAGCCTCCTGGCTTGACCACAGACCCTGGAAGTTTCTTCCCTGTGCGACTGCTCCCCATCCTTGGAGGCTCGCGTCCGTGGTCACCAGAACCCAGTCCTGGATTCCGAACGTGCGACCCTCTAGAAGGTGAGCACTCTGCAGCCACCACAGGAGAGATACCCTGGCCCTGGGGGACAGGCGGATCATCTGATGAATCTGTAGTTGTGACCCGGACCACTTGTCCAGAAGGTCCCACTGAAAGTTTCTGGCATGGAACCTGCCGAATGGAATGGCCTCGTAAGACGCCACCATTTTTCCCAGCACTCGCGTGCAGTAATGTACCGACACCCTGTCTCGCTTCAACAGGTCCCTGACCAAGTCCTGCAGTTCCTGGGCCTTTTCAGTCGGGAGAAAATCCAGAATCATGCCTAAGAAAGGCAATCTGGTTGCTGGAACTAACTTTGACTTTGGCAGGTTTAGAATCCAACCGTGTTGTTGTAACACCCTCAGGGAGAGTGATACTTTGACAAGCTACTGTTCTCTCGATCTCGCTTTTATCAGGAGATCGTCCAAGTATGGGATAATTGTGACCCCCTGCTTGCGCAGGAGCACCATCATCTCCGCCATTAATTTGGCAAAAATTCCCGGGGCCGTGGACAGCCCAAACGGCAACGTCTGAAATTGGTAGTGACAATCCTCCACCACAAATCTCAGGTACGCCTGATGAGGTTGATAATTGGGGACATGAAGGTATGCATCCTTTATGTCTAGAGACACCATATAATCTCCCTCTTCCAGACTTGCAATGACCGCCCTGAGCGACTCCATCTTGAACTTGAACCTCTAAGTATAGGTTTAAGGATTTTAAATTTAGAATGGGTCTGACTGAACCGCCCGGTTTCGGGACCACAAACAGGGTTGAGTAATAGCCCATCCCCTGCTGAAGCAGGGGGAACCTTGACCACCACTTGTTGGAGACACAATTTTTGAATTGCTGCCAAAACTATCTCCCTCTCTGGGGAAGAAGTCGGCAGGGCCGATTTGAAAAACCGGCGAGGGGGCACCTCTTCGAATTCCAGCTGGTACCCCCGGGAAACAATGTCTATTGCCCAGGGGTCCCCCTGAGAATGAATCCAGACCTGGCTGAAAAGACGAAGACGTGCCCCCACCGGAGCAGACTCCACCCGCGGAGCCCCAGCGTCATGCTGTGGATTTAGTAGAGGCCGGGGAGGACTTTTGATCCTGGGAACTGGCTGTAGTTGGCAGCTTTTTCCCCTTGCCCTTACCTCTGGCAAGAAAGGAAGATCCCCGAGCCCTCTTGGATTTATGCGGCCGAAAGGACTGCATCTGATAATGTGGCGTTTTCTTAGGCTGTGAGGAAACATAAGGTAAAAAGGTTGATTTACCTGCAGTGGCTGTGGAAACTAGCTCCGCGAGACCTTCCCCAAACAACTCCTCACCCTTGTAAGGTAAAACCTCCATATGCCGTTTTGAGTCGGCATCACCCGACCACTGTCGGGTCCACAGTGCTCGCCTGGCAGAAACTGCCATAGCGTTCGCTCTGGACCCCAGTATGCCTATATCCCTCTGAGCCTCTCTCATATAAAGGACCGCATCCTTAATATGACCCAGGATCAAGAAGATAGAATCCCTATCCATCGTATCCATATCAGTAGATAAGGTATCTGTCCACGCTAGTACAGCGCTACAAACCCTAGCCGACGCTATTGCCGGTCTGAGTAATGTACCGGTATGTGTGTAAATTGACTTTAAGGTAGTTTCTTGCTTGCGATCAGCAGGATCCCTGAGGGCAGCAGTATCCTGCGACGGCAGCGCCACCTTTTTGGAAAGGCGCGTCAACGCTTTATCCACCCTTGGGGATGATTCCCACCGTATCCTGTCCTTGATCGGGAAAGGATAAGCCATAATAATCCTTTTGGGAATCTGCAGCTTCTTGTCTGGAGTTTCCCAAGCACTTTCAAATAACTCATTTAATTCAAAAGAAGTTGGAAAAGTAACCTCAGGCTTCTTTTCTTTAAACATGTGGATTTTCGGATTAGGCACCGCGGGGTCATCTATAAATATGCAGCACAGCCTTTATAGCAATAATCATATAATGAATACTCTTTGCCAATTTTGGCTGCAACCTCGCATCATCATAATCGACACTGGATTCAGAATCCGTGTCGGTATCTGTGTCAACTACCGGGGAAAGTGGGCGTTTTTGAGACCCAGAAGGCCCCTGTGACGTAGGGAAAGGCAGGGTATGACCCTCTGTACTGTCCCTGGATTCTGCTTTGTCCAAACGTTTGTGCAATAAATTAACATTTGCATTTAAAATATTCCACATTTCCATCCAGTCATGTGTCGGTGTTGCCGACGGAGACACCACACTCATACGCTCCACCCTCATCCCTAAGAGAGCCTTCCGCATCAGACATGCCGACACGCACGTACTGACACACCACTCACTCAGGGAAAACTCTATCTGGAGACAGTTCCCCCAAAAGGCCCTTTGGAGAGACAGAGAGAGAGTCTGCCAGCACCCACCCAGCGCCAATAACCCTGGGAAAATAAAAATTATTACCCGGATACAGCGCTATTCACTGTGCCAAATTATGTGCCCCCCCCCCCATAAGTGAGTGCTGAGGGAGAAGCCCCATCCCCTCATTGGCGGGCTTCGGTCCCGCTCTTTCTTAAAACTGGCGGGGGTATGAAATAATACTAAAAATTTAGTATGAACCTATTGCCAGTGTCGAGGTCCACAATGCTGCCCAGGGAGCCGCCCCCCCCCCCCCCGCACCCAACAGTGTCCGCTGTGTGCGTGTCCGTGTGAGCAATGGCGCACAGCGTTACCTCACTGAAGATCTGATGTCTTCTGCCGCCTTTGAAGTCTTCTGCCTTCCTATAATCACCCGGCTTCTATCTTCCGGCTCTGCGAGGAGGACAGCGGCGCGGCTCCGGGACGAACCGCTAGGGGATACCTGCGTTCTGACTCCCTCTGGAGCTAATGGTGTCCAGTAGCCTAAGAAGCAGAGCCTAACATTTAAGTAGGTCTGCTTCTCTCTCCTCAGTCCCACAATGCAGGGAGCCTGTTGCCAGCAGGTCTCCCTGAAAATAAAAAACCTAACAAAATACTTTTTTACAGGAAGCTCAGGAGAGCTCCCTGTAGTGCACCCAGTCTCCTCTGGGCACAGTATTAAAACGGAGGTCTGGAGGAGGAGCATAGAGGGAGGAGCCAGTGCACACCCATACCTAAAGTTCTTTTTAGTGCCCATGTCTCCTGCGGAGCCAGTCTATCCCCCCCTTGGTCCTTACGGAGTCCCCAGCATCCTCTAGGACGTAAGAGAAAGTCCATATTACACTTTAATAGTGCTCCATAATATATATATATATATATATATATAACAACTGGACTAGTATTTGTTATTAGTTCTGATGTTAATCTAGGAATCCTGGATTGGAGCGTAACATTCCACACCAAAATGGGCCTATTGGCTTCCACCTCTCCCGTAAGTTGCTTGGACTGTAGAGACCAACAAAGCAGTCACAAGATCTCAAGCAGCCAACTTGTCGGACATTTTGCTCAGACAAATGCTGTTAAGTGACACAATCAAGGACTTCTGATTCCTGGTTTTGGCTCAATTGTACAGACAGACAGAAAATAGCAAATAGAAAACACCTGAGAAACCAGTACTGCAGACACCTAGGGCTCAACACACTTAACTCATCGTGGCCCTATCTTGCCCCAGATTTATGGATTTTTGTACGTAGAGCTACAAGGCTGCAGACAAAAATTGGCAAACCTGGCGGTACCATAAGAAAAGCATACAAGCACACTTACTAGCAACCATATATAAATTGCAGCTATCTGGATCGAGCTTCTAGAGTCATCCGTGAGCTTTTAACACTAATGGATCTACACATAGGGCATTTGAGGACCCAAGACACAGCCTCTGGTATTCCATGAAAGGTTATATAAATGTAGTGTACATGAAATTAGCGACTATCACATTCAAGCCTGTTGTCTTCCATTACCTTGCTGAAAAGTACATCCAGCCAGTAATCTGCCACTTTAGCCACAGATGCATAGACCTCTTCCAGGGTACTGCCTTTCAGGAACGCCTCAAACACAGAGGACTGGAAGATCTTGATCAGTTGAAGCTCTCCACGCCGTTTCACCTCAAATCCCTTGAGCTCAGCAAGGGAGCCATCCTCATTAAACACTGCATACCTGAAAAACAGAAAGCCCAAAAGATTGTCAAAAGCAAATAGAAAAACAGTAGTAAGGATTATAAACAATTAAGTAAGTCTTGCTCAATTAAACTATATAATGGCGTGACTGCAACAAGCTAAAGGAATAAAGAAGCATACTATTTGTTATTACATAGGCTACATGAGTAAGCCCTTCTGTTCCCCCTGTTCAAGGTTAAGTCACCTGGTGAAACTACAGAAAGAACAGCAGCACTAGTATCCGTGTGCCATTTGTCAAATGCTTGGTGTGGAGTGTGTGTAAAATTACATTTCTAAAACAAAAAAACTTATAAATTCACCAACCTTTTCTTCAGCTTTTTTCCCTCTTCTTTAGATGCTGGAAGGATCATGGCTAAATATGGCCCATCAACTTCAAAGAAGATGCTGTTTTCCGAGCGAGTAATATAAGTTAGTGTAGATGGGTCACTTAGTTCCTGGTACTGGTGGTTTGTAAATCCTTCCTGAAAACATGGCAAGAGAATGTAGAAGAATTTAAAAATAAATAAAAGTGGTCTTTGGCATGTTAGCCTGACACACTACATAACACTTCTCTCTTACCTTCACCAAGATATTGAGCATAGCTCCAGGGTAGGATATGGTCACTTTTGGCTTTTTGGCGTTGGTGGATTTAATAACAAAGTTCTCAGGGAAGCTGTTTGGAAGAACACACCATATCCCATCTGTGTCTAGCTCCAGTGGCCTCCTGAGTGAAGAGAAAGTGTGTTATAGAAAAGGCTGATCTTAATTTCCAGTATATAAAAGTACACAATACAGGAATGAATAGCTCCCCACTAATTAAAAAAAAAAAAAAAAAAAATTCTGTTTTACTCAGATAGTTAACTTTCTTAAGCAATGTGCACATAGATATCAGTTAAATCTGTGTCATGCAGTACACTTAAGGGGAGGGGCTATCAAACCTTCTAAAGATGACAAGTGGAGATGCTGCCTATAGCAACTAGGTTTTAGCATTTATCAAGTACATTCCTTCTTACTAAGAGAGAAGAGTGCACTGCACCAGAATGCGAGACGCCTGGTCACAGACCCATGGTACCCCGCTCCAGTGCAAACAAGGGGGTAAATCAGACCTGATCGCTGCAGTGCATTTTTGCTCAGCGGGCGATCAGGATGGTGCGAAAAAAGCGATCACAAGGTGATTGACAGGTAGAGTTTTACAGAAGTGTCCGGAAAAACGCAGGACGGGCCAGGCATTTTCAGGGAGGGTGTCTGACGTCAGCTTCGGCCCAGACCACCAGGATCAAAACGCAGCGGCAGAGTAAGTCCTGGGTTGAGCAGAGACTGCACAAACTGATGTTTGTGCAGCTCTGCTACAAATGTGAACGCACATTTGCACAGAGCCAATACCCACCCCCTGTAGGCGGCAACTATCTGAATTACCCCCAAAGCCCAAAAACCTAAAGCAAGAGACCTGCTGCGACATCCAATCCAAGTCTACTAGTCACATTATGTGTTGGTGACCAATAGTCACCTTATTGCTTTAAACGAACACTCCTTTTTAAATCAAAATCCTTTTCAATACAGAAGGTAAACTTTGCATCTGCAATTGGACACTTAGGGCGGTATTCAAATGATATATTACGCTCAACCTCCTTTCTAAAGTGATCCCAGTTATCGCGCATATTGCACCCATAGTAATCAGGTTTAGTTGCGTAACAGGTTTGGTGCCCTCGCTACTGTGGGGTTAGCGAGTTGATATTATACCACGCCTGTCAGCAGAAACAAAACAGGTGTGGAAGGGAGTGAAAAAGAATTGAATACCACCCTTAAGGTCTATTTGATAAACACTTTTTGAGGTCAATCCTCCGTTTATTCTTGGAGAATTTCCACGATATTTAAAGTATACGGGCTATTTAACAAGAAGACACTGCAGCAGAGGTTCCTCTGTTTTTTTATCACAGTAGCAGTCTCCACAGCAGTCAAACGGGACAACGAAAATGTCCAATTCACAAAGCTATGTAAAGCTTAGCCATGACTGCCAAAGCAATCTTTAGACGCCATTAGTCACTGTTACTTAGAGGCTATATTTTCTCTAATTTTTACAGAGGAATACAAGGGATTGCTTTCCACAAGCCCAAAAAAATGTCCTTGCATATGTGTTAAGCAAACTGGGACCAAACCCAGAAGTAAAGAGATTGTGTTATCACTTTGCTTTTCACGCTTAACAAGGATAGGTTTTCAGTCACTGTTGTAGAAAGAGGCTTGAAAAATAAATACTAATTTCTTATTGAAAGATACACAGCGATAAGAAATGATGGTTATCAGGTCAAAATTGTGGGGAATAACAGGTCTCAAAGTGTCTATTTAATCTTTAATATAGTTAATAATGATGACCATTTATGCGGTCCCTTAGTGGTAAAAACGCAAGCTGACATTTTCTGACTGGTCAGCCCTGTCCAGCTACTGGTCAAGGATACAAGTGAAAATGCTATATAGACTAACTTTACAAGCACTCCCAATATGCTATATTAACATCAAACAGGAAACACTTCCCTAGAATTAAAAAAAAAAATGCACCAACTTAATCACAAAGGAAAAACTCATGCCAGACAAGCAACATTCAGGCCATGATAGGGTACCTGAAGAGCCGATTTACACTAGAACTTCAGAAAACAAATCATATATATTCAAACATTCAAAATGGATGCCAACATTTTAACGACTATGCACGGGACAGACTTCCAACACCGGGGAAACAAATACCTAACACAGTGGTTCCCAAACTTTTTTGAGTCACGGCGCCCTTAATTATCAGAATTTTTTTCACTGCACACCTAGGCCCAAAAGTCTCTTATTCAGAAATTCAGAAAAAAAATATAAATAAATTCAGTAAATTGTGTAAACTTATGTTTGTTCACATATTGTATGACTGGAAGCCACAAGCACTGGCTTTGTCTACTACATTGTCCGTAAATAATTAGAATTAGTCCAGGACCAGCAACCCTGGGCACACCTACAAGTACCCCGAAGCACCCTAGGGTGCCTAGGCACACCGTTTGAGAACTACTGACCTAAGAGATAACAATGAGGATCATGAGAACGGGGAAAAAGAAATAATTTCAGGATCCTTAACGTTTTAAATTCAATTGACCCTAACAACACTGAGAAGTAAGATAAACTATTCCTATATACTGTCCCAAACTGAATAAAGAGCCAAGAGGGTGCTCTAATCCAAGCCAAAAGAATCAGATCATCCAAGACAAGTTATGTAAACCTCCGCTATTTTAAAACTAAAGATAGAATAATAATGGCTGTAAACAAACAATCCACACTTTATTTGAGGAAATCAAAGATTACAATTTTAGAGAAATTAAAGGTCCCCTTTAATGCAAAGTAAATAGTGAGATGGTACCAGCAATGGTTCTCAACCTCTACCTTCAAATATGTTTTGAGAACTTCAGTCTACGGAAGTAAGTGGATAATTACAAAGCAAAATATATTAAGTCACCTGTGCAAGAATAAAAGAAACCCACAAAACATGACTGGTTGGTGGTAAATGAAAACTGCAGTTGAAAATCCCTGGTCACTAGAACGGTTTGAGAACATGGCTAAAGATACAGGTCGGATTCCTCTCTAGACTAATAGTAAGATGCAGGAGGAAGACTAATGAGCTATTATGACACTACCTAAGACAAAGACATATTACAAAACCTCAACCCATTTCACATAGCATGGAACAAACTTAAAACCATTCAAATCCTTTTTTTGTAATTGTTTTAGCACAAAAAATATTAGTCAAGCTCAGCTTATACCCGAGCACTAAACTAACGAATCTTATTCAATAAGTAATTACTCCAAAAAGTGTGGGGTGTGAATTGGACGCAGGGGATTTTTACATCTTGATGTTTAAGCATTATACACAAACATCTGCACTTAGAGGGAGTTAGCGCAGCGGCCTTTTTTCTTATGGTAGATTCTGGGATAATGGACGGGCTATGGCAGTTTATCACAGACGTGGTTAGGCTTTATCATTTGTTTAAATCCACAGAAAAAGCAGGCAGAGCTGCTAACTACCCAGCAAATGACAGCTCTGTTATAAAAAAGCTAAAACCATACATATGTGCCCAGCAATAATGTTTTGCATTACTCACCCTATCTGCTCAATGAGCTCTCTGGCCTGGGTGATAATATTGGCTCCCGTATAGCACACAATGCCAGCCATCTCCATCGAATACCAACGAGCTCTGTGAGAGGAAGGAAGTGATCAATACTTTAACCCACTACACTGACTAAAGAGGATCAAGTATTCGTTTTGCTATTTACTAAGCGCTGGAAGTGCAAATTAGTCATACCCCATACCTGCTGCATTATGCACAGATTTTGAAATAATATTTCCAATACAGTCATAAGAACTTTGTTGTGGGAAATATATATATCCCGAGCCAATGTCCTGTTATGTAGTCATGTGTAGGCTGCTTGGCAGGCAGGTGTCTATTTTTCACCAATGTTTAGGTTTCAAATTAAATATAAAAACATTAAGATTCCCTAACTATTACATATGAAAAAGTCGTGTATCTTTACTATATAAAATCCATATTACATCACACACTAGCAAAAAAGCAACAAGGTGTAAAAGTAGAACTACAATGTGTGACATTTTTGAAGCATGGAATAGTGATTGTGTAAAAACTTGCACCACAGCTATACATTTGTTGTGTATAAAATAAATCAATCCTAAAAACTCCTCCACGGCTCTCAAACACCACCACTGCGCACACTGCTTATTTGTGAACAACTCAAATGTAAAAATTCTCTAAAGGAGCATTGTTTGCAATCTTTGTACATACCCCTTGCGCATTACATAGCCATAGAAGGAGTTTAGAATACACTTGTGAGCCAGTTGCAGAGATTCATACAAAATTTCCATGTTCTTACACCTCTTTATCTCTGCGGCATCACCACTCTCACATGCGGCAGACAACTTTTTCTTCCACACCTGTAGAGGGCATAGGCAGAAAAGTGAGATACACCGATAAATTCCTTCAAGAGAACCCAGAGTCCTCGTAGACTTTGCTTCTGGGTCATTCCACACCACTACAACCATGCCATATAACCAACCTGCTCCAATTTTGCAAGCAATTATTGGGAGCAATCAAATTCCCCGATATGTTGGATTATGTGCCTTTCTTAAAAGGTCACTTGTTGTACCGAGCTATTTATTACCTATGTATGATTCAAGTGATTGTTTGCTCATTCAATACATTTTATGGCTTTACACTAGGTTTTTCCCCCTTTGTTATTTAACTTGAGGTGCATTTGACATGGTGGGGAATAAGGTGCTGAAAACAATTACTTATTGGAACCAGATAAAGGAATCGTTGGCATATTGTCTTGAGAGAAAAACTTTTACACCACTGGATAGGGCTGTACATGCTCATTTGGAAGAAAACGGAGTATCATAGGTGACAACATACCCTATATTTTATTAATTACCAAAACTGGATGCGACTGCATTTTTCCGTTTGAACTGAGTTTCATAAGTGACTATCATTCATGGTCAAACACCCTCACTATTGCAGTGAGGTGCATCATACCGTTGAGAAAGAGCGATTTGTTGTCTTTGATTTTTACGTTTACCACTGGTACGTATTTCATGAGGAATCCAGAAAAAAAACAACTTATTTTAATGTGAGCATTAGTTACACCAGTGGTTTTCAAACACAGTCCTCAAGGCACTCCAACAGTCCAGGTTTTAGGTATAACCCTGCTTATGCACAGATGATATAATCAAAACTGACTGAGGTACTAGTTAAGTCACCTGTGCCTAAGCATGGATATTCTTAAAACGTGGACTGTTGGGGTGCCTTTAGGACCGCATTTGGGAACCACAGAGTTAAACAGTTTTTATCCCCGAGTATCAATATTTTAAGTATTAAAACGCTTTAAAACAAAAAAATAAAATAAATAAAAACACTGAAAGAGAATTTTTGGGGTTTTAATTATTCCTAACTTCATGTACTTTGCGATGTAGCAGAAAACCAATAATTTTATTCTGAAAAGCGAGATTTATGGTAAGAACTTACCGTTGTTAAATCTTTCTGCGAGGTACACTGGGCTCCACATGGATTAACATTGGTGTGTAGAGTAGGATCTTGATCCGAGGCACCAACAGGCTCAAAGCTTTGACTGTTCACAAGATGCACAGCACCGACTCCTCTATAACCCTGCCTCCGTGCACAGGAGCTCAGTTTCGTTAACCAGTCCAATGCAGTAGCAGGTACCAGAGACGACAATCGCTCATAGCCAATTACACCACACACTCACCACAGGAGAGGGTGTCAGCGGCTAATGCCATACCAACCCAAAGAAGCCAAGTGCTTCAGGGTGGGCGCCTTGTGGAGCCCAGTGTACCTCGCAGAAAGAGATTTAACAAAAGGTAAGTTCTTACCATAAATCTCGTTTTCTGCTGCGGGGTTCACTGGGCTCCACAAGAATTAACATCGGGGATGTCTTAAAGCAGTTCCTTATGGGAGGGGACACACTGTAGCGGGCACAAGAACCCGGCGTCCAAAGGAAGCATCCCGGGAGGCGGATGTATCGAAGGTATAGAACCTTATGAACGTGTTCACTGAGGACCACGTAGCCACCTTGCACAATTGTTCAAGGGTCGCACCACGGTGGGCCGCCCAAGAAGGTCCTACCGACAGAGTATAATGGGCTTTAATGGTAGCAGGAGCTGGAAGGCTAGCCTGTACATAAGCATGTGCACTCACCATTCTAATCCATCTGGCCAAAGTCTGCTTATTAGCAGGCCAGCCACGTTTGTGAAAACCAAATAGAACAAAAAGAGAATCAAATTTCCGAATGGAGGAGGTGCTCTTCACATAGATACGGAGAACCCGTACCACATCCAAAGGCCGCTCTTTAGATGACGCCACAGGAGAAGTAAAGGCCGGAAACACAATCTCCTGATTAAGATAGAAGGAAGAGACCACTTTAGGTAAATAACCCGGACGCGTTCCAAGAACCACCCGGTCACGGTGAAAAATCAGATCGGGGGACTTACAGGATAAGGCACCTAAGTCCGAGACCCTTCTAGCTGAAGCGATAGCCAGCAAAAACAAAACCTTAAGGGAAAGCCATTTAAGGTCTGCAGATACAAGAGGTTCAAACGGAGACTCTTGCAAGGCCTCCAGAACCACAGACAGATCCCAAGGGGCCACTGGTGGCACATAAGGAGGCTGAATCCGCAATACGCCCTGAGTGAAGGCATGAACATCAGTAAGGGCAGCAATCTTTCTCTGAAACCAAACCGACAAGGCAGAAATGTGAACCTTGAGGGAGGCCAGACGAAGGCCTAAATCCAGGCCCTGTTTTAGGAAGGCCAACAGTTTGGCCGTACTAAACTTGAAAACGTCATGATTGTGAGACGCGCACAAAGTAAAGTAAGCATTCCAGGCCCTATGGTAAATCCGAGCAGAAGCCGGCTTACGGGCCTTCAACATAGTTGGAACGACCGCCTCAGAAAAACCCTTGGCCCTCAAGACGGAAGCTTCAAGAGCCACGCCGTCAAAGCCAGACGGGCCAAGTCCTGGTAAACACAAGGGCCCTGAACGAGGAGGTCTGGTCGTAGAAGGGGACGATCTAGCGAGAGGCCCTGTAGATCGGAGAACCAGTGCCGTCTGGGCCACGCTGGTGCGATCAGAAGTAGGTTCCCTCCTTCTTGCTTGAACTTCCGTATTACTCTGGGCAGGGGTGACACCGGAGGGAACAGATACAGCAGCCAAAAGTTCCATGGAATAGCCAGAGCGTCCACGAATGCCGCCTGAGGATCCCTTGTCCTTGCTCCGAAGACCAGAACCTTGTGATTGTGTCGAGACGCCATCAGGTCCACATCTGGAAGGCCCCACGTGTCCACGAGAAGTTGAAACACCTCTGGATGGAGGCTCCACTCTCTGTTGTCAGGACGTACACGCCGGAAAGGCAGCTTCCCAGTTTAGGACCCCTGGAATGAATACTGCGGATATGGCCGGCAGATGGCGTTCTGCCCACTGAAGAATCCGTGCCGCCTTAATGATTGATGTACGCCACCGTGGTGGCGTTGTCCGATTGTACTTGAACAGGTCTGTTCTGTATCAAATGCTGGGCCAGGGTTAGTGCATTGAACACAGACCGCAGTTCCAGAAATGTTTATCAGGAGTAGAGACTCCTCCTCGGTCCACCGACCCTAAAGTTAGTGCTGTTCCAACACCGCGCCCCAACCTCGCAGACTGGCATCTGTTGTCAGCAGGACCCAGTTGGATAACCAGAAGGGACGGCCCTGCTCAATCAATGGTCCCGAAGCCACCAGCTCAGTGACAGGCGGACCTCCGGAGACAAGGAGATCATGTGAGATCCGATCCGGTGAGGCAGGCCGTCCCACTTGGCCAGAAATAACTTCTGCAGAGGGCGAGAATAGAATTGAGCATACGCCACCATGTCGAAAGCCGACACCATGAAACCTAGTTCTTGCATTGCTGAATGTATCGACACTTGCGGGCGAGATAGGAAGCATTGAATCCTGTCCTGAAGCTTCAGGACTTTCTCCTGAGACAAGAACAACCACTGGTTGTGGGTGTCCAATAACACTCCCAGGTGCACCATGCTCCGAGCAGGAACCAGGGAAGATTTCTTCCAGTTGATTAGCCACCCGTGGGCTTTCATGAACTGGAAGTCAGATCTAGATGACACAGGAGAAGTTCTGGGGAATTTGTCAGGATCAACAAATCGTCCAAGTACGGTAGGATCCTGACCCCTTGACGGCGGAGTACAGCCGTCATTACCGCCATGACTTTGGTGAAAACTCGCAGAGCCGTTGTCAAACCAAAAGGTAATGCCCGAAATTGGTAGTGAAGGTTGCCCACCGAAAACCTCAGGTACTGCTGATGAGACACTGCAATAGGAATATGCAGGTAGGCCTCCTGTATGTCCAGGGAGACCATATAGTCCCCAGGCTCCAAGGCCAGGACAATAGAGCGCAGAGTTTCCATACGAAACTTGGAGACCCTCACCTACTTGTTCAAGGACTTGAGATTGAGAATGGGCCACGAGGACCCGTTGTGGTTTCGGGACTAGAAACAGCAGTGAATAGTACCCCATGCCTTTCTGGGCCAGAGGCTGTACTACCACTCCTGTGGTCAGGAGGGAATGTACCACCGAATGAAGAGTCTTTGCCTTCACCGGGTCTAAAGGGACGTCTGTCAGGCAAAATCGATGAGGGGGACGGTTCTTGAAGGGTACGGCGTAACCTCGAGTGACGACTTCCCTTACCCAGGCATCGGAAGTGGTCTTTAACCATTCCTTGGCAAAACCTAGAAGCCGGCCCCCCACCCTGGGATCCCCCAGAGGGAGGCCCGCCCCGTCATGCGGCAGGCTGGTCAGCTTTGGAAGCAGCCAAGGACCGCTTCGGTCTGGGCTTGGTAGGTTTGGAAGCACGAGTTTGCTTTGGGTACGCCTGACCTTTTGCTTTACCTGGAGGACGAAAGGGCCGAGGGAAAGTACTTTCTCTATCGTCCTAGAGGATGCTGGGACTCCGTAAGGACCATGGGGAATAGACGGGCTCCGCAGGAGACATGGGCACTTTAAGAAAGAACTGAACTCTGGGTGTGCACTGGCTCCTCCCTCTATGACCCTCCTCCAGACCTCAGTTTTAGTTTTAGACTGTGCCCAGAGGAGAATGGGTGCACTGCAGGGAGCTCTCCTGAGTTTCCTGCTTAGAAAGCATTTTTGTTAGGATTTTTTCTCTTTTTCAGGGAGCAATGCTGGCAACAGGCTCCCTGCATCGAGGGACTGAGGAGAGAGGAGCAGACCTACTTAAATAATAGGCTCTGCTACCTCGGCTACTGGACACCATTAGCTCCAGAGGGGGTGAACATAGGTTCGTCCTGGGCGTTCACCCCAGGGCCGTGCCGCCGTTCTCCTCACAGAGCCAGAAGAAACGAAGACAGAAGACGTCTCAGGCGGCAGAAGCCTTCGGTGCTTCACTGAGGTAACGCACAGCACCGCAGCTGTGCGTCATTGCTCCCATACACCTCACACACTCCAGTCACTGTAAGGGTGCAGGGTGCAGGGCGCAGGGGGGGGGGGGCGCCCTGGGCAGCAATAAAACACCTCTCCTATGGCAAAAGTCTATATACATGTACAGGTGGGCACTGTACATGTATATAAAAGAGCCCTGCCATATTTTAGTAAGTTTGAGTGGGACAGAAGCCCGCCGCCGAGGGGGCGGGGCTTCTCCCTCAGCACTCACCAGCGCCATTTTCTCTCCACAGCACCGCTGAGAGGAAGCTCCCCGTACTCTCCCCTGCTTGACACATGGTGAAAGAGGGTTTTAAAGTAGAGGGGGGGCACATATTTGGCGATTATATATTGCAGCAGCGCTACTGGATAAACATTCTGTGTTTTTTCCTGGGTCATATAGCGCTGGGGTGTGTGTTGGCATACTCTCTGTCTCTCCAAAGGGCCTAGGGGGGAACCTGTCTTCAGATAAGAGATTCCCTGTGTGTGTGGAGTGTGTCGGTACGTGTCGACATGTCTGCGGTAAAAGGCTCTCCTAAGGAAGAGATGGAGCAAATGTGTGTGTGTGTGTGTGTGTGTGTGTGTGTGTGTGTGTGGTGTCTCCGTCGACAATGCCGACACCTGATTGGATATATGAAATTAAGTGCCAAGATGAATTTATTACAAAAGATTAGAGAACAGACAGGGAATCTACCCATGTCTGTCCCTATGTCACAGAGACCTTCAGAGTCTCACAACGCTCACTATCCAAAATAATAGACACTGATATCGACACGGCGTCTGACTCCAGTGTCGACTACGATAATGCAAAGTACAGCCAAGACTGGCAGAAAAGTATTAAACATATGATTATTGTAATAAAAGATGTTTTGCATATCACTGATGACTCATCTGTCCCTGACACAAGGGTACACATGTTTAAGGGGAAGAAAGTGGAGGTAAGTTTCCCTCCTCTCATGGAGAAAAAGAGCGGGAATCTCCAGACAAGAAGCCGCAGCTTCCCAAAAAGAATTCTCAGGGAGTATCCTTTCCCTAATGGGGCCAGGATAAGATGGAAATCTTCCCCTAGGGTGTACAAGGCATTGACACGTTTACCCAAAAAGGTAGCGCTGACTTTACAGCTATCCTCAGGGATCCTGCAGATAGCATGCAGTAAAAGTACTTTGAAGTCCATTTACACACATTCTGGTACACTACTCAGACCGGCTTGTGTCGGCATGGGTTTATAGAGCTGTAGCAGCGTAGACAGATACCTTATCAGCGGAGATTGAAACCCTAGATAAGGATGCCATGTTATTGTCCCTAGTATATATATGTGTGTGTGTGTATATATGTATGTATGTATGTATGTATGTATGTATGTATGTATGTATGTATGTGTGTGTGTATGTATGTATGTGTGTATGTATGTGTGTGTGTATGTATGTGTGTGTGTATGTATGTGTGTATATGTGTATATGTGTATGTGTGTATATGTGTGTGTGTGTATGTGTGTGTGTATGTATGTGTGTGTATGTATGTGTGTGTGTGTGTGTGTGTGTATATGTATGTATGTATGTATGTATGTATGTATGTATGTATGTATGTATGTATGTAGACATGCCCAAAGAGATGTTAGTCTACTGGGTTCTAGAGTCAACGCTATGTCGATTTCTGCTAGTCGTGTCCTGTGGAACATGCAATGGACAGGTGATGCCGACTAAAAGAGGCATATGGAGGGTTTACCTTACAAGGCTGAGGAATTGTGTGAAGAAGGGCTCTCGGACCTGGTCTCCACAGCTATAGCTGGTAATTCTGATCTTTTGCCTTATATTCCCTCACAGACTAAGAAAGCAAGACATTATCAAATGCAGTCCTTTCGGTCGCAGAACAACAAGAAAGTATGAGGAGCATCCTTTCTTACCAGAGGTAAGGGCACAGGGCACAGCTAGTTCCCAGGAACAGAAGTCCTCCCCGGCCTCTACTACATCCACCACATGACGCGGGAGCTCCGCTAAGGGAGTCCGTCCCAGGGGGTGCACGTCTTTGACTCTTCAGCCACATCTGAGTTCACTCACAGGTGGATCCCGGGGCAATAAAAATTGCTCTCAGGGTTACAAAGGAATTCGAAAGGTGCCTCCTCGCCGGTTTTCCTTATCGGACCTACCGGCTTCTCTCCAACAGGTGGTGCTCAAGGTTCCCCTCCTACAACAAGGAAGGGGATATTACTCAACCTTGGCTGTAGTCCCGAATCCGTACGGTTCGGTCAGACCTATTTAAAATTAAAATCTCTGAACCTATACTGGAAAAGGTTCAAATTTAAAGTGGAGTCGCTCAGAGCGATCATGGCCAGCCTGGAAAGGGGGGATTTGATGGTGTATCTAGACATAAAGGCTGCATACCTTCATGTTCCCATTTATTCACCCCATCAGGCGTACCTGAGAATTGCGGTACAGTATTGTCATTACCAATTTCAGGGTAATTGGCGGAAATGATGGTGCTCCTACGCAAGCAAGGAGTCACAGTTATCCCATACTTGGACGATCTCCTATAAGGGCGAGATCAATAGAGTAGTTGTTGAACAGCGTGTCACTTTCGCTGAAGGTGTCACAGCAACACGGCTGGATTCTCAATATCCCGAAGTCACAGTTGGTTCCTATGACTAGTCTGCCCTTCTTGGGTATGATTCTGGATACGGACCAGAAAGGGGTTTACCTTCAGATAGAGAAGGCCCAGGAACTCATGACTCTGGTCAGGAACTTATTGAAACCAAGACAGGTGTCAGGGCATCACTGCACCAGAGTCCGGGGAAAATCATTGCCTTCGGCAGATTCCATGCGAGGACTTTCAAATGGGACCTACTGGACAAGTGGTCCGGGTCAAATCTACAGATTCATCAGTTGATCACCCTCTCCCCCAGGGCCAGGGTATCTCTCCTGTGGTCGTTGCAGGGTGCTCACCTTCTATAGGGCCGCAGGTTCGGCATTGAGGACTGGATCCTGGTGACCACGGACGCGAGCCTCCGAGGTTGGGGAGCAGTCACACAGGGGAAAAAAAAAATGTGGTCAAGTCAAGAGGCTCGTCTTCACATCTTGGCACTAAGGGCCATATACAACGCCCTACGTCAGGCGGAGACCCTACTTCGCGACCAACCGGTTCTGATCCAGTCAAACGTCACCGCAGTAGCTCATGTAAACCGCCAAGGCGGCACAAGGAGCAGAGTGGCGATGGCGGAAGCCACCAGAATTCTTCGCTGGGCGGAGAATCATGTAAGCGCACTGTCAGCAGTGTTCATTCCGGGAGTGGACGACTGGGAAGCAGACTTCCTCAGCGGACACGACCTACGTCCTGGAGTGGGGACTTCATCAGGAAGTCTTAGCACAGATTGCAATTCGGTGGAGACTGCCACTGATAGACATGATGGCGTCCCGCCTCAACACAAAGCCGCAGAGTTATTGCGCCAGGTCAAGAGACCCTAAGGCAGTAGCTGTGGACGCCCTAGTGACACCATGGGTGTTCCAGTCGGTCTATGTGTTTACTCCTCTTCCTCTCATACCCAAGGTGTTGAGGATAATAAGAAAAAGAGGAGTGAGAACAATTCTCATTGTTCCAGATTGGCCACGGAGGACCTGGTATCCAGATCTGCAGGAAATGCTCACAGAGAATCCGTGGCCTCTTCCTCTAAGACAGGACCTGTTGCAGCAGGGGCCCTGTCTGTACCAAGACTTACCGCAGCTGCGTTTGACGGCATGGCGGTTGAACGCAGGATCCTAGCGGAAAAGGGTATTCCGGAGGAGGTCATTCCTACCCTAATTAAGGCTAGGAAGGAAGTGACATCGAAACATTATCACCGAATATGGCGAAAATATGTTTCCTGGTGTGAGGCCAGGAATGCTCCTACGGAGGAATTCCTTTTGGGCCGTCTGCTTCACCTCCTTCAAACTGGAGTGAACTTGGGCCTGAAATTAGGATCGATAAAGGTTCAAATTTCGGCCTTATCCATTTTCTTCCAAAAAGAGTTGGCTTCTCTTCCTGAAGTACAAACATTTGTGAAGGGAGTACTGCATATTCAGCCTCCTTTTGTACCGCCGGTGGCGCCTTGGGACCTTAACGTGGTGTTACGGTTCCTTCAGTCACATTGGTTTGAACCACTTCAGACAGTGGAGTTGAAATATCTCACCTGGAAGGTGGTCATGTTGGTAGCCTTGGCTTCGGCTAGGCGAGTTTCGGAATTGGCGGCTTTATCACCTAAAAGCCCCTATCTGATTTTCCATATGGACAGAGCGAAATTGCGTACCTGTCCTCAATTCCTGCCTAAGGTGGTCTCATCCTTTCATATGAACCAACCTATTGTCGTGCCTGTGGCTACGTGTGACTTGGAGGATTCAGAGTCCCTTGATGTGGTCTGGGCTTTGAAAATTTACGTGGCCAGAACGGCTAGGATCTGAAAAACAGAAGCACTGTTTGTCCTGTATGCAGCCAACAAGGTTGGCGGCCCTGCTTCAAAGCAGACTATTGCTCGCTGGATCTGAAACACGATTCAGCAGGCGCATTCTACGGCAGGATTGCAGTTACCTAAATCGGTTAAGGCCCATTCCACTAGGAAGGTGGGCTCTTCTTGGGCGGCTGCCCGAGGGGTCTCGGCACTACAGCTGTGCCGAGCTGCTACTTGGTCGGGGTCAAATACCTTTGCAAAGTTCTATAAGTTTGATACCCTGGCTGAGGAGGACCTCCTGTTTGCTCAATTCGGTGCTGCAGAGTCATCCGCACTCTCCCGCCCGTTTGGGAGCTTTGGTATAATCCCCATGGTCCTTACGGAGTCCCAGCATCCTCTAGGACGTTAGAGAAAATAAGATTTTAAACCTACCGGTAAATCTTTTTCTCGTAGTCCGTAGAGGATGCTGGGCGCCCGTCCCAAGTGCAGACTACTTCTGCAAGACTTGTATATAGTTATTGCTTACATAAGGGTTATGTTGTAGCTTCATCGGTTTGGCCGAGACTATATTGTTTGTTCATACTGTTAACTGGGTAGTTTATCACAAGTTATACAGTGTGATTGGTGTGGCTGGTATGAATCTTGCCCTTAGATTATCAAAATCCTTTCCTCGTATTGTCCATCTCCTCTGGGCACAGTTTCTCTAACTGAGGTCTGGAGGAGGGGCATAGAGGGAGGAGCCGGTGCACACCCAGAGTTCAGTTCTTTCTTAAAGTGCCCATGTCTCCTGCGGAGCCCTTCTATTCCCCATGGTCCTTACGGAGTCCCAGCATCCTCTACGGACTACGAGAAAAAGATTTACCGGTAGGTTTAAAATCTTATTTTTAGCCTTCTGTGCGGAAGGAGCCGTACTAGGTAGGCAAGCTGTTTTAGCAGTAGCCAGATCAGCCACAATCTTATTTAGGTCTTCGCCAAAAAGAATGTCTCCCTTGAAAAGAAGCGCCTCCAGGGTTTTCTTAGATCCATATCCACCGACCAGGATCTCAACCAAAGGATACGTTGAGCCAAGATGGACGTAGTGGCAGCCTTGGCCGCCAGTACCCCGGCATCAGAAGCCGCCTCCTTAGGGTACAGGGAAGCCGTGGCAATATATGAGAGACCTTGTCGAGCATGCTCAGAAGTGTTGGAAGGCAGCTCTGCCTCCAGCTCCTGAGCCCACACCTCAACAGCCCATGTTGCTGCAATGGTTGGTCTATGCACAGCCCCCGTTAGGGTGTAAATCGCTTTCAAACAACCCTCCACACGTCTATCCGTCGGTTCCTTCAGAGGTGTGACGGTAGTTACTGGCAGAGCTGAGGAAACTACCATGCGTGCCACATGAGAATCTACAGGCGGAGGAGTTTCTCAATTCTCATAGCTCCGCAGAGAGGATAGCGAGCCAACAGTCTCTTATGCGGTGTGAATTTTGTTCCCGGATTTTCCCATGATTCCTGACGTATGTCAGCCAGGTGTTGAGAATGAGGTAAAACTAACTTGTTTAACCACCTTCTTACGTTTAAATCTGTCCGGATTTTTAGAGACAGTCGCAGGCTCAGGTTCATCAGAGACCTGAAGAATGAACCTAATAGCCTCAATCAAATAAGGGACAAGAACGGGCCGCTACATCCTCACAATCCACCGCTGTCCCGGACACATCCTCTGAGGAGGATGGTGCATATTCTGACCCCACAGACACTGACTGATGCTTCAGATTTCTTCTTTTCTTCTGAAATCAGCTTATAATATGGGCTGCAGGAGCAGCCCCCCTGTTGGATTGCCTGCTTACTGCATGGCACCAATTTACAAACGGAGTTCCTGTGCACAGAGGTGGGGTTAGACGGCGGCGCTGTGCATCTTGGGAACAGTCAAAGCTTTGAGCCTGTTGGTGCCTCGGATCAAGATCCTACTCTACACCCCAATGTTAATCCTTGTGGAGCTCAGTGTACCACGCAGCAGAAAACAGGTTTTACGTTTTAAAATAAGAAAAAGAATAAATGTGGATGCTTCATCTTGTAACTATTAAGGCGTTTGTTTGTTTTTTGAATGACATAAAACATTGAGTGGCATACACCAGTGGCGCCTCGGGACACTAGCAGGGTTACCTTGTTTGGTGGTCAAGGACTAATTCAAATTACTTATGGTCAATGTGACTGGCAAAGCCAATGCTTGTGACTGCCAATCATAAAATATGTGGACAAACAGAAGCAAATCTTGCCCATCATCACATCACTGAACCTAAGGATGACATATAAACACAATTTACGTAATTTATTTTTTTCTTAATTTCTCAGTAAGGAACTTTTGGCCTAAGGTTGCCATGAAAAAAAATAATTCTGATACTCTAGGGCACCGTGATTCAGAGAAGTTTGGAAACCACTGTCCTAACCCCTAATCAAACTGTAACCACTAATCCTTACAACCGTACCCTAAAAAGGGTGACTAGATGGACCAAATGGTTATTATCTGCTGGCAAATCCTAGGTTTCCAATGTAACTTGTAAGATTCCCAGAATAATAAATATGTTTTGTATTCTCAATAGGTAGGTACTGCTACAGGCCTCGGCATAGTGGTGCATTTTTAATAATTGGTTTTGGCAAGCACCTTCACCAGTTGCCAGCTGTTGACCTCCCTTGCAAATATTCCTCACTAGTGTTTTTCTTGCACTTTTGATCAAAGAAACAACATAATGCAACCAATGGGATTAAACAATATGCTTTTTATTATAGATTTAGTACTGGTCATGTAAGTCTTACTGTTTTAAATTTATTATCATATCAAGAGAAGGTATAAAGCCCATTTCACTGCCATCCTCTTTGCGGACACTGGCGTTTTGGCCTTTCACATTTAGTAAAGAAGTTTAAAGTCCTACTCTGCTGGAGAGAGGGGCACCAATTCTTTGGGCTTAATCCAGTGGTTCCCAAAATTTCTTGAATCACGGCGCCCTAGACTATTATAATTTGTTCAAAGCACCCCTAGTCCAAAAGTTTATTGATCAATTTAAAAAAAATATATTAAATTAAGTAAATTGTGCTCATACGTCATTGTTGGGGTCACTAATGTGGTGTGGGACATAGTTGAGGTTCTAACTGTCCATATATGTTATGTTTGTTAGCCACCAGCACTGGTTTTGCCTATCACTTTGACCATAAATGATTTGTTTTGGTCTTGGACCACCAACCCAAGGCATCTATTGCAAGTGTCCGAGGCACCCCAGGGTACCTAGGCACAGGCTTTGAGAACCACTGGGTTGGGGTATTAGTGTTAGAATATTAGGCTCAGGGTTCAGATTAAGGGCAAGGGTTGGGATGTTAGTGTTAGGGAAGTAGGATTAATTGTGAGGGTTTTGGAAATTAGGGTTAGGTATACACTGACATGTAGTATCACGACAAAAAGGAATTTAGGATTTACATGCAACATAATAACACAACTGTGAAGCTGTCCCTTCAATGAATCAGGTCCTAAGAAGGCTGTACTTGATACCAATATGTGAATAGGATGAAAAGAAATAGCTGATCATAGACGGCATGTAATAATATGATATGGGCAACTATATCAAAATCAATACATTTCTAAGAGTATGAAGAAACGTCCCGAAGAATTAGGCTACAAGAAGCTTTGGGTAAAAAACCCCACAAAAAACTACAAATAATTAGTTGAGTATTCATAAATTCTAAACATTCAAGTAATTTGGTGATGTAGCAAAGAGAAAAGCAACCAGTCATTAGGTGTTCATAAAATCAGGATTTTGGTACTTACCGATAAATCCCTTTCTCCGATTCCACATGGGCCACTGGAGTGCAGATACAATGGGGGATATAGTAGGCAGTAACTCGGAGCTGGCACTTTAAATGTATAACCATGTGACTAGCTCCTCCCCTACTATGTCCCCCCTCCAAGCCAGTCTAGTCAAAACTGTGCCCGAGGAGAGCTGTAAAAGACCAACGTAATAGTAGAGGAGGTTCGCTAAGCCAACTAAAAAAAGATAATACCCAGGAAACCTGGAAACCTAGTGATAGGGTAATAGGAACAAAACGTGCAGTCACACAGTGACCTGCAACCCGGTAGGTGTAGAAGGAGGAAACAGCGCTGGGTGGGCGTCCAGTGGCCCCTGTGGAATCGGAGAAAGGGATTTATCGGTAAGTACCAAAATCCTGATTTCTCCTTCATCCACTAGGGGCCACTGGAGTGCAGATACAATGGGGATGTCCCAGAGCTCCCAAGACGGGAGGGAGAGCGCCGAGAGTCCTGCAAAACCGCTCGGCCAAACTGAGACACAGAGGCCGCAAAAATGTAAAATCCGTAAAAACGTGACAAATGTACGATGTCCCGACTAAGCGGCATCGCAACATAAAGCATTCACGGCAACCCCGTGGGCGGCTGCCCCCGAAGGTCCCCCAGAGCGCATGGAGTGTGCCGAAATGGAAAACGAAGGCTCTCAAGCAACCGCCAAATAAGACTGTCTGATGGTCAGACATATTCTACGGCCCAACGGCTGCTGGGACCCCGGCCATTTAGGACGGGAGCATCGTACAGAACAAAGAAAAAAAATCTCTGTTGAATAGCCGAAGACCTCTATACAGGGAGCCCTGACAACATCCAACGGTCACGAAGCCGGTGAAACCGCAGAGTCATATGAAGAGCAGACATGAACCTCAGCCGTAACCTTATTCAAAAAGGGGGTTGCCGGCACAGTACTCCCTGCAAGAAAACCCGAACTTTTGGCCGCCAGGCTAAATACCTGTGGAAGAAAACTGATTGAGCAGAGACATGAAATTTAGGACAACCTAGTCGAAGCGCAGCCGAGCAAACCACCCGAAGAAACCAAAGGCGGCGGCTAAATGAAAAACCGAAAGGAAAAACCCTCATCATCCACACCAGGCCACATAAAGTTTCCAAATGTGGCAGAAGTGAGACGAGATAACAGACTTCCGAAATCGAGGCCAGTAGGTATAACCAAACTAGGGAACTCCTTCCTCCTGAGAAGGTCTTGTGAACAGCCACACCGTTAAACGAAACCTGTGTAAGACTGAACAAAGAAAAGTACCCTGTTGAAGTAGACATTCCCGCAGAGGTAGGAGCCAAGGCTCCTCTACTGACAACAGGTGCAGGGTGGACTTCCAAGTCTTGCTCGGCTAAACTGGAGTCACCGGGAAGACTAGCGCGCATTCTCCCTTTATGCATTGCAGAAAGTGAGGTAGTAACGGAAAAGGAGGAAAGATAGACTAACCAGAAGCTCCAAGGAGCCGCGAGGGCATCCTTGGCTGCTGCCGTCAGAGCTCACGTCTAAGAGTAGTAAAGGGGCAGTTGAAGAGTCAGTCGGAACGCCATGAGGTCGAGCCAAGTTCTCCGCCAACAGCGGACCCGCTGACAAAACTCCGGGGAATGTCCACTCACCCGGGTGCCTGACCTGGCGGCTTGACATGGAACGAAGACTGTTGTCCTCTGCACAGAGGAGGATGGAGGTGACCTCTCTCAGCGCCGCACCTGGCCGAATGAGATAGAGTACTGGTCCCTGGGAAGTAAAAATCCTCTGACGGACCGAGTTGAGAACAGTACGAGGAGCATAAATGGGACCTGTGTCGAATCAGAAGATCCTGGATCCTGCGGATATTCTCCAGTTAGGGAACAAACCTCACTCCCTGCCCTTAAAGTAGGGCCATCTTGTGACCTTCATGAACACAGTGGGAGCGGAAGAGAGACCGAACGGAAAGGTCTGAAAGTGGAAATGAGTATCCTGTACTACGAATCGGAGAAAAGCCAGATGAGGAAGCCCAATGGAAGTAAACAGGCATTCCTGATGACTAAGGACGCCTAAACCCCTTTTTGCTCCAAACTAGCAATCACAGACTGAAGGAAATCTAAGTTCAGAATAGGCCTGGCAGAGCCATCTGGCTTCGGCACGGGAAAAAACAAAGGCCTGAGAAAAAAACCCAATTCCAATGATGTGCGGAAACAGGAATCAGCACCCTTGCGGATAGAAACATTTGGAATGCCGCCTGCAGTACGACTCTCTTGTCGTTGGAAACCGGCAGACCCGTGGAGAGGGACCACTGAGGCGGTTGAACTCCAAAATAGAGTATGTAACCGCCCGAGATGAGAAACCTAACCTAAGCATACCCAGGCCTCCCAGAAGAACCACAGATATGCGCCCATCCTGGGATCTCCCAGGTGGGAGGGAGGACCTACAATCAGACTGGTCTGAGGATGCTGAACCTTTGCCTCGGCCTCTTACTCTGAGATCCCCTGGTGACGGAGATACCACCTGCCATGGACTCGAAATTTGGAAAGGGCACGGAAAGATCTAAAGGAAAGACCGGTATAGGTCCGTCTTGGAGCTGGAGAAGCCGTAGGGGAAAGAAAAGTGGACTTACCCCCAATGGCCTGAGAAATCCAGGCGGGAAGATCCTTCCCCACCATCTGCTGCCCATTAGGATTCAATATCCGCATGTCACTGTCACAGCCCTAAAGGTCGTCGGGCTAAAACATTTAAGCGGAAATCCAGGCTCCGAGTATACAACCGTCCTTGGATACCACAAAAGAACAAAGTAGAATCGTGACTCTGATCTGCCCACGGAATCAGTTGATCCTGATGCAAACCATCCGGAAACCCAGAGTACAAATGTTCCACAACCTACCTGTTCCGGACAAGGTAGAACCCCTGCTGCCGCATATTTCTCTCAGGACGGCTCCTGCAGCAAGGTTGCACCAGGAACCGGCAGCTTCTTGGACCGGCGATACATCGAGGGGTATACATTGGAGAGGTCTCATATAGTTTCCTGCTGTCTGCGGGGAAAGGATAGCAAAACAAACATTGTTTGATACCTGAAAATGTGCATCCGGATGTCTCCAGGCCGCCGACCGGAGCACATCCAGCTCATCCGAAACAGGAAAAATCGCTGTCATTTCTTCATTGGCGTCGAACCCCGAGGAACCTGAAGTGTCCAGTTCCGACTCCTTTACCTGCAGCACCAAACGAACTGCTGTAAAAAGCGCCTCGATATCCTGAGACACTGGTTCAGACTCCACCGAAAATCGACGTCATCAGTATTCTAGACATCTATCACCTCCTCCAAGAGAGGCCTCTCATCCGCAGAGTCGTGTAACCTGGAGGTTAGCAACCTCCTTATAGAAACCTGGAGAGGAGAAATGACGGACGGGGTCTCTGGTTAACATTGACATTACCTGCATAAGCCGAGCTGTTCAAACAGGAGCGTGCTGCAGCTGCATGGAGGGCTAAGCAGATGGTTCCACCGCACAAACCTCACATAACAGGGATTTCTCTGACTGTCCTGGATGTTACGTTTAGTTAAATGAAAAGAGAAAAGGAGAGTTAAAGAAGTGCAGCCCTATGTAATCCCTGCACTATAACGTGCAGTGACAGACACGTTTCCCTCCTCTGTCGTCAGATGTCCCCGCTACTAGCGTACTGAGCCACAGCAGCTATTTGTCTGATGCCACACACCGTCCCCAAATTACAAACAGCATTAGTACCAAGGAACAATAAAGGGAAGGCAATACCCACCCTGTATGTAGAGTACTGCTAAATAAGAAAGAACAGGTGAAATACATGTTTCTCGGAAGATCCGCTGGTTGCCCAAAATGGTGGCCAGCCTGTGATAAAAGCTGGGGGAAATTTGATGTGGCAAGGTGAAGGTATGTGGGAAATGAATGCTGGTCTGTATCTGGATGTCCCTGCTATAATAATACATTGCGGAGGAAGTTGTGAGCTGCAGCCGGCTGTAACCACTAAATATGTTATTACAACAGTAAATACTCAGTGATCCTAAGTGGGCTCTGTGTGTAATTAACAGTACTGGCCCCTTTGGACAATGTGCACTGACTAAAGGGCCTAAGTCAGGTTGAAACCCTGCACCCCCGCCGCTATGGCGCCTGTATTTAATATTAACAGCGCTAGCGCAGTAACAAATTGCCAAGGGAACGCTGTGAAGTTATGTTACCTGTAATCACTGATAAAACTACACAGCAAGCAGCGAAGGTAGAGGTTTCCCCTGCAGTGGGGAAATGGCCAGTGTGCAGAGCCGCTGGGAGCTGAGGCCCTCTGTCGGGCTTAAGCTCCGTCCCCCTTATGGCACTCCATTTAAATCTTAAAAATCTCCAGCTCCATCAGATCCAGGGGCGCCCCGCATCCCCCGCCGGAAAAGCGAGCCGCGGCCGGGGATCGGGTGACTGTACCGAACCCGCTGTGCAGAGCGGGACCAGGATCCGACCCCCCCCCCAACTACAGCGCCATCGGAGCGGGGGGGCGTCCGCATCCCCCGCCAAGCCGAACCCACCGTGCAGAGGCCAGGCTCCCCCCCCCCCCCCCCCCCGTCATGGCGCCTATTTCAAATCTTAAAACCTTTAGGGGAGCACAGCGAGCAGCGGCCGGGGAGCGGGCGAAGGTACCGAACCCGATATGCAGAGCGGGACTAGGCTCCGCCCACTGAATTTAAACCTGTAGCGCAATCGCAATGGGGGGCGAGCTGGGGGGTGTTGAACCCGCTCTACAGAGCGGGAATAAGCTCCGCCCCCTCTATAATGGCGCCAAATTTAAAAAAATGTCTAGCGCCTCTTTTTTCTAAATATCAAGTGGCCGACTGGGGTCTTGATATTGTGACCCTGAGTATCTGAATACGGTGACTAGCCATGTGAGCTATAAGAGCACACTGCATGCAATATGAGCCGTGGTCAGGGGACGGAGTTCAGAGCTGGGAGCGGGGGGGAGCATTTGTACTCATCACTGTTGCTGCATAAATGTCTGGAAGTCCATGACTTTGCAGGATGATGGAGTGGCCCCGACACGCGCCGCACGCAGTGGTGTCCGGCCACTCATACTCACCGCTGCCTTGCTGCCAGAATCTTCTGCCGACGGAGCAGCCCCGACACGCGTCGCACGCAGCGGTGTCCGGCCAGTCTCCGGAGAGCTCAGTGTCTCCTTCAGCCGAGGCCCATCTCAAGCCACACGCAGCTGCGATGGGACCTCGCTGGCAGCTCCCGCGGTGCAGACTGGCAGTGGCAGAGCTGCCAGTTTGTGAGTGTAAGAAGAAAAATAAACATTTTCAAGAGAAAGCCCAAGAGTGAACCAGCTCCCTCGGGCACTAAACTAAGACTAAGACTGGCTTGGAGGGGAGACATAGTAGGGGAGGAGCTAGTCACATGGTTATAAATTTAAAGTGCCAGCTCCCAGTTACTGCCTACTATATCCCCCCATTGTATCTGCACTCCAGTGGCCCCTAGTGGATGAAGGAGAAAGAAAGGTCAATTTCTGTGTTCTAAGGGGGAGATTCAAATGTTTGAAAAGTCAGTTGGGAGTCTGTTTTTTCCTATCTAATAGACAGGAAAAAACAGACACCCAACCGACTTTTCAAACATTTGAATTCCACCCTAAGACTCAAGGTAATATTTGATAGTTAAGTTTACAAATGGGCTGTAAATTAAACTATAAAAGTTTTATAAATGTTTTAGTGACAATCATACCTTGTGTAGCCCTTTGAACTCATATCTACGGTCTCTGAAAGCACGCACAGTATCTACATAGAAAGAGTTCTCGCGCTGGCATATGGTGGTGATGCGATCCTCCAGCCTAGTTACATGTATCTTCTTGTAAGCTTTTCTGCAGTAATCTAAGATGAAGAGAAGGACTTTGGCACATTACTTTAAAAATCAATACATTTGGTATTCGTGTAAACAGAATACTGGTATATAAAACACAGTGCCAAAAGGTTGCCCACCTGCCAGCCTTTTCTTCTCATACTTGGCTTGCTCCTCTCTCGTCAACTTGTGAAATGCTCTTGGGGGTTGCCCAGGAAAGAGAGGAGGAAACTTCTCAGATTCTAGCTGCTGCTGTATCCGATGATACTCACTGCGGCTGGCTGGCACTGTAAGCAAGGAAACAGTCACTTTCATAAGTACATTTTTAGTTATACTGCATGAAAAGTAAAAAAAAGTAAAAAAAAATAATAATAATAATTCTTTATAACTAGAACGCCATAGTACCATTCATTGTTATTCTCTAACTTGATCTATGTATTTTATTTTTCTAGTCAAATCCACTGGACATACAAAATCCGAACCTAGAGAGCAAGAACCCCATCATGGCTTCAACAGCCATACCATTAACACCAGCAATACTTCTCTCTGATGATAAAATGGTCCCTAGATTAGCAAATGTTTCATTAGATATTATCAGAGGGTCAATCATGGTGTCTTCATCTGTGCATCACAAACTTATTGACCAATCCAGTGTCACCAACTTTCCACTTTACTTTTCCCAGAATGCTGTGCAGCATCTGCGCCAGTGGTAACAGATATATACGTTATGGTAAGAACTTACCGTAGATAACGGTATTTCTCCTATGTCCACAGGATAACATTGGGATATGCTTGAGCATCAGCAGATTGGCACCAAATCGATCACGAGCTTTGTGGCCTCCCAGGATGCACCGGGCTCGTCTACATAATCCCGCCCAACGGCTCAGTCAAATCAGTTGTTTCCAAAGCATTTAGGCAGGAGCATTATGTAGAACCCTATTCAGGCGAGAAAAACACACATGCACGCCCTTCCATACAAGAGGGAAGAGGTTAGCGAGTATAAAGATTCACAAATCAGGTGCGTCAGGCTGGGATCCCTGTGGAAATCTGTGGACATAGGAGAAATACAGTTATCAAGGTAAGTTCTTACCATAACGTATATTTCTCCGGCTGGATGCACAGGTTATCAACAGGATAACACTGGGATTTCCCAAAGCAATTTTTTGTGGTGGGGACGCTCCTGATTGGACAGGAGAACCTTTCGCCCGAATTCAGCGTCATGAGAGGCAAAGGTATCCAAGGCATAATGTCTAATAATGTGTTAATGGAAGACCATGTGGCTGCCTTACATATCTGTTCTGCTGAAGCACCATGTTGTGCTGCCCATGAAGGACCTACCTTACGTGTAGAGTGAGCAGAGACATTAGCCAGAACAGAGAGATCAGCACGAGAGTATGCTTCTGAAATAGTCATTCAAAGCCATCTTGCTAGCGTCTGTTTAGTAGCAGGCCATCCCCTCTTGTGAAATCCATAGAGAATGAAGAGAGAATCTGTCTTTCTGATGGCACTGGTACGATCTATGTAGATTGTTAATGCACGGGGTACGTCCAGCGACGCTTCTCCCGCAGACAGTAACGATACCTGAAAAGCCGGTACTACAATTTCTTCATTAAGGTGAAACTTCGATACCACCTTTGGAAGATAACCAGACTTAGTTCTGAGAACTGCTTTATCTGGATAAAAAGCAGAAACGGAGAGTTACACAATAGTGCTCCTAAATCTGATACTCTTCTAGCTGATGCCATAGTCAGTAGGAAGAGTACTTTAGCTGTTAACCATTTTAGCTCCACTTTTTTTAGTGGTTCAAACGGAGCCCCTTGAAGGACTTTGAGAACCAGACTTAAATCCCACGGCACTGCAGGAGGAACAAAAGGTGGTTGAATGCGTAGCATTCCTTGGAAAAAAGTACGCACATCCTGTAAAGTAGCAATTTTCTTTTGAAACCATACAGTCAATGCCGAAACTTGAACTCTCAAGGAAGCCACCTTCAAACCCTTATCCATTCCTGCCTGAAGGAAATCTAAGACTCTGGATACTCTGAAAGATTTTGGATCCATCTCTCTTTCACTGCACCAATGAATATAGGTTCTCCATATTCGGTGATAAACACGAGCAGAGGAAGGGTTCCTTGCTCTAAGCATTGTTTGAATTACCTGTTGTGAGAAACCTCTTGATTCTAGGATAGAAATTTCAACAGCCACGCCGTCAAAGACAGCCGATCCAGATGCTTGCGACAACATTAGTAGATCTGGACGTTGAGGGAGCAGAATTGGCGCATCCAACGACATCCTCTGCAGATCTATGTACCAATGCCTTCTGGGCCATGCCGGAGCTATTAGAATCACGGCACCCTTTGCTTGCTTTATTTTCCTCACCACCCTGGGTACCAGGGAAATTGGAGGAAACAGATATGCCAGATGAAATTCCCATTTCACTGACAGTGCATCCACAAGGATCGCTCCAGGGTCTATTGTTCTTGACCCGTAGCCCGGAACTTTGTGGTTCAGACAGGATGCCATGAGGTCTATCTCTGGCAACCCCCACTTGTCTACTAGCGTCTGAAATACTTCTGGGTGTAGAGCCCATTCGGTTTCTTGAATGGTGTGTCGACTGAGAAAGTCCGCTTCCCAGTTTAGGACTCCTGGAACGAACACTGGGGACAACGCTGGAAGATGGAGTTCTGCCCACTTTAGTATGCGACTTACCCTCCTTCATTGTTCTTTGGCTGCGAGTTCCTCCCTGATGGTTGAGGTACGCTACTGCCGTTGCATTGTCCGAGCGGATCTGGACTGGTTTTCCTTGCAGAATGTCCTTTGCCTGAATTAGTGCCATGTATATGGCTCGTAGTTCCAACAAATTTATTGGCAGGCCACTTTCCTCTTTGGTCCATTGTCCCTGGAACCATAATTTCCCGAACACTGATCCCCAGCCCAGAAGAATGGCATTCGTTGTCAGGATCTCCCAATCTGATATCCAAAAGGGTCTCCCCTTGTCTAGATGGGATGTCTGTAGCCACCAGGCTAACGACCTTTTTACCTTTACTGGAAGTACCATCCTTTGTTTCTTTATTGTCTGATGTACTCCATTCCATCTGGTTAGAATCAGATGTTGAGTACCAAAAAATAACCAAAGAAGGTTCAAAAGAAAGGACTCTTTTTTGGGAGCACTCTTGATTCAGAGGAAAATGCTATACTTAATAAATTTTCAAAACAACAATTAATCAATATAAATCAAATCCTAGGAGTAAATGTGTGTGAAAAACATAGCTTAGCGAAAATATTAATAATTCTAGTTATTCGTGATCTCAGATTCACGATTGATGAATTGCCGGAGAGTAGAATTCTGTGATGCCTATGTCAACAAGAATCTGCATCATATTTTTTGAAGTGTATGACCATCATTCATACTGCTGATATCCATTACGGATTATATAAGTGCAGAAAGTAAAATCATTGGTCATGCGAATCCCAATATTGCATGACAAAGTTGAGTGCCACTGTGTCCAAAAGTCAATTTTTTGCAGTACCAGGGTGTTCAGAGGAGGTCTCCCTTCCTTGTACTAACCCGGCCTTTCACTGCTTAGCTTCCAAGTTCGGAAGAGATTGGGCATCTCCAGTGAAGTGTGACCGCAATTATTGGACTTTCCTCCTTGGTCACTCCAAATATATGTCAAATGGTTGCTGTATGTTAGGAATGGAAATAGTATGTGATTCGTAACAAATGAGTTACAAAAGAAAATTACATGCAATCAGCTAAATCATCAACATATGACACAGTGGTCACAAGGGTTAATTACATCTGCGTGACACGGCGGTCATAAGAATACATACATATGATTATGAATAATCAGCAGATGCAGTGAAACAGTCACAAAAAAGGAAGGAGAAAATAGACGTATGCAATTATCCTAACAATCACCAGCTGGTTAATCAGCATAAGACACAGTGGTCACAAAAGAAGATAATTATACATACACCCCCTGATTATGTGACTGAGTTTTGTTGATTGACCTGTAATTAGCTGACAAACAGATACATGACACAGCGGCCATATAAAGAAATTATATGCATGTAATAAAACGATCACCGACTAATTAATTAGTATATGACACAATGGTCACCAAGAGATGATTATAAACACAATTCCTTGATTATACAGCATGTGATATCAGAATCACAGAAGACATGTAGTTAAGGATAATGAATGTGGGAAATTCACAAATGCCACGTATAATTACTAAATGATTATCCTTATATCTAGGCTCAGAGCAGATCATCAGTACGGCCGTACCAATTTAGATAATTGCTTTAGATTATGCTGTAAAAGACAGCATATATGTATGGCAGAATGGCTGACAGACGGGCATAAATTATCAGGATACCCGTTCTTTATGACAGACCTGTGTGGCGTAACAGCAGGCAAACGGAATAAGTCAGTCAGAAGGTTATTGGTGATAAAGCCCCTCTGGGTCAATGGGGAAAAGAAAAAGGGGAAGGGGTAGGAAAGGAAGGGGGGAGAGAAAAAGAGGGGGGGAAAAGGGTGGGGAGGGGGGGGCTTTTGAAATGGTAGGGAAAAGATGTGTGTAACAGCAGGTTATAATTGAACCTGCAGAGTCTGTTAAATGATTTTGTAGAAAAAAAAGAGGGGGATAACTGCAATTGACAGTTTAAAGCGTTACAATTAAATACTGAAAGAATGGTTGAGTTTTCTCACTGGTGTTGAGTATATACGATACCAGTACTGTTGTTTGTAATGTAGTTCCGTTTGTAGCTGAGTGGAAGCTCCGAGGATTGCAGCGGCGTGTGTCCGTATTGACGCTCCAGGGGAGCGGTAGTTTGGAGCCGTTGCTATGGGGATGCTTCAAGAGCCGCTGCCGCGTCTGTCCGTGGTCTCTCTGAAGGAGAGCGATGGCTGGGGCCGTTGCCTGGTGATGGTCTGAGCGCTCCGGCTGGCGCGGTCACGTGTGCGCAGCACGTGATCGCTATACCTCCTGACGTACGTTTCGCAAGAAAAGCTTGGTCCTGTGACCAAGCTTTTCTTGCGAAACGTACGTCAGGAGGTATAGCGATCACGTGCTGCACACACGTGACCGCGCCAGCCGGAGCGCTCAGACCATCACCAGGCAACGGCCCCAGCCATCGCTCTCCTTCAGAGAGACCACGGACAGACGCGGCAGCGGCTCTTGAAGCATCCCCATAGCAACGGCTCCAAACTACCGCTCCCCTGGAGCGTCAATACGGACACACGCCGCTGCAATCCTCGGAGCTTCCACTCAGCTACAAACGGAACTACATTACAAACAACAGTACTGGTATCGTATATACTCAACACCAGTGAGAAAACTCAACCATTCTTTCAGTATTTAATTGTAACGCTTTAAACTGTCAATTGCAGTTATCCCCCTCTTTTTTTTCTACAAAATCATTTAACAGACTCTGCAGGTTCAATTATAACCTGCTGTTACACACATCTTTTCCCTACCATTTCAAAAGCCCCCCCCTCCCCACCCTTTCCCCCCCTCTTTTTCTCTCCCCCCTTCCTTTCCTACCCCTTCCCCTTTTTCTTTTCCCCATTGACCCAGAGGGGCTTTATCACCAATAACCTTCTGACTGACTTATTCCGTTTGCCTGCTGTTACGCCACACAGGTCTGTCATAAAGAACGGGTATCCTGATAATTTATGCCCGTCTGTCAGCCATTCTGCCATACATATATGCTGTCTTTTACAGCATAATCTAAAGCAATTATCTAAATTGGTACGGCCGTGCTGATGATCTGCTCTGAGCCTAGATATAAGGATAATCATTTAGTAATTATACGTGGCATTTGTGAATTTCCCACATTCATTATCCTTAACTACATGTCTTCTGTGATTCTGATATCACATGCTGTATAATCAAGGAATTGTGTTTATAATCATCTCTTGGTGACCATTGTGTCATATACTAATTAATTAGTCGGTGATCGTTTTATTACATGCATATAATTTCTTTATATGGCCGCTGTGTCATGTATCTGTTTGTCAGCTAATTACAGGTCAATCAACAAAACTCAGTCACATAATCAGGGGGTGTATGTATAATTATCTTCTTTTGTGACCACTGTGTCTTATGCTGATTAACCAGCTGGTGATTGTTAGGATAATTGCATACGTCTATTTTCTCCTTCCTTTTTTGTGACTGTTTCACTGCATCTGCTGATTATTTATAATCATATGTATGTATTCTTATGACCGCCGTGTCACGCAGATGTAATTAACCCTTGTGACCACTGTGTCATATGTTGATGATTTAGCTGATTGCATGTAATTTTCTTTTGTAACTCATTTGTTACGAATCACATACTATTTCCATTCCTAACATACAGCAACCATTTGACATATATTTGGAGTGACCAAGGAGGAAAGTCCAATAATTGCGGTCACACTTCACTGGAGATGCCCAATCTCTTCCGAACTTGGAAGCTAAGCAGTGAAAGGCCGGGTTAGTACAAGGAAGGGAGACCTCCTCTGAACACCCTGGTACTGCAAAAAATTGACTTTTGGACACAGTGGCACTCAACTTTATGTCATGCAATATTGGGATTCGCATGACCAATGATTTTACTTTCTGCACTTATATAATCCGTAATGGATATCAGCAGTATGAATGATGGTCATACACTTCAAAAAATATGATGCAGATTCTTGTTGACATAGGCATCACAGAATTCTACTCTCCGGCAATTCATCAATCGTGAATCTGAGATCACGAATAACTAGAATTATTAATATTTTCGCTAAGCTATGTTTTTCACACACATTTACTCCTAGGATTTGATTTATATTGATTAATTGTTGTTTTGAAAATTTATTAAGTATAGCATTTTCCTCTGAATCAAGAGTGCTCCCAAAAAAAGAGTCCTTTCTTTTGAACCTTCTTTGGTTATTTTTTGGTACTTGATACTTTCTGACTCTAGGGAGCACCACTGAAAGCAACATTGGTGTTGGGAAAAACTCCTACAACATCTATATTTGCCATATACAGAAGAAATTCTATTTAAATTCAGTTTTTTTCAGAGGTTACTAACTATTTATACATTATTGCTTGGACTGGTGCGGTTCCCTTCTAAACCCATTTTAGAATCAGATGTTGCAAAGGTCTTGAGTGGAATTGTGCATATTCCACCATGTCGAATGTTTACACCATCAACCTAATCACTCGCATTGTCGTGTGAACTGAGATTGTTTGACTGTGCAACAATTCCTGAGTCATTAACTGCACCTTGGATATTTTTTCCACAGGCAAAATTATCTTCTGCAGACCTGAATCCAATACAGCCCCTAAGTGAATCATCCGTTGTGACGGTGACAATGCTAAATTCTTTTGTCGTATAAACAACCCTTAATGAAGTCTAAGAACACTGTACGCTGTTTACTTAAGAAATACCGTAAGGGTACGCTAGTTGCGTAACGATCGCTCAGCCGTAGGCGAGACGCTCGAGCGTCACGTTCGCTCACGGCCCAGTGATCACAGGACAGCACGTTATTGGTTATGTCTAGAGTAATGATTCGCTATGGCGTAGCGTACGCTCGAGACCACGAGGAGATCACCAGCGGCGCAGACGCTCACAACGCTATACCTTTATGTATAAACCTTTTATCAATGAAATACACAGAATACCTTAATGTGAATACAGGGTGTATGTGCAACCTTGTGTAACCTAACTAACTACAAAGCTGCTTGAGCGTCACCGACGCTCAAGTGAACACTTTAAAACTATAGAAAATACACAGATACTGGTTTAGGGTCCAAAGCCTATTAACTGTATTATATCTAATATACTTGTAAAAAGAATAACAGTACAAATGATACACTACAATATAACAGAGACTTCCTAACCAAAATACAATACTATCTAATACAATACAATACTAGTCTAGGGGAGGTGTGAGAGAAAAGAGAAAGGAGAGAGAGAGAGAGATGGAAAGAGATGAGAGAAATTGGCTCACAGTAAGACAATGATTACGGAGAGAAAACTTACGCACAAGGGGAAACGATCGCATGCGCCTGGACATCCAGCACCCGATCCTCAGCAATGAGAACCGTTGAAGAGTGAGCCCTGGATGTGGTCGGCCTGCCTATTTATGCCCCACACACACAATGCAATCCAATGGTCCCTACAATCTTGTCGTCCATTGGACACAGGAATTCGGCTTCGCATCATAACAAAAGGTCATAGGTTGATTCATACAGGTGGGCTGTGACGATTTCCAACAGCTCAGGTGGGTGGTAAACTGGGTTTCCCGCCGCATACCTGAGTATGAGTAAATAATAGAAATGGACATAAACTTCTTATGTCCATAACTATCCGCACGAGCGATTAATACGCTCCAAACCAACACCGGAATATTGTTAATTAAATACTCTTCCGATGGGTACCAAACACTGCTATATGATTCCTGTTAGACCCTTCGTACCATACAAAGAGGGATTCCTCCGTTCAGGGACGTTCTATGTTAACTAAACTTTCAGGAACCATTAAAGGGATCATGATCTATAAACTACATTAATTATAAAAATGTGTAACGAATGAGTCGCACGCTACGACTACATAAACTCTACCGTAAATACGCATACCGTGCGCCCGCGGGTGCACGCTATTGCGGGTATGCGCCTTCACGGGAGAGCGTACGCATGCGCAGCGCGGATCAGCGTGAGGTGCAAATATGGCAGCATGTATAAATAGATATTTTTCTGACTTTGACAGTCCACCCTTTGGCAGTCAATAATAACTGCCACCTTCTAAAACATTTCAAAAGGAGAAAAATATATGTCAGGGGTTAATTCATTTCCATGGTTGGGTAGGGGAGGAGAGAGGAGTAGGTGTGAAGAGGGTATGACCTAGTGAGATAGCAGAAGCATGTGTGTATAAGTCCATGTTTGGGGGGGGTCATGTATCATCGTGCCGTACGTGTTGTAAATCAAGCTTCGAGGTATTGCGAAGTATACATTTGAATTCCTTCTTATCCTGTGGTACAGGTCTGTGGATGGGCTGTCAAACTTAACCGAGCTCTTTTCGGATTTTTGAACAAAATGGGGAGCACATTTTAGTTGATGATACATGAATGGGGGAATATGTGATTGTTGATATCTGTGCCTGTATTCCCTATACTATGTGTGTTATTACCTGAGGGTTGTAGAGATGAAGATGAAGAACACTTATGGAAAATGCAATGATATTCTATGTCAGGTAAATGTACATCTGTCGTCGAAGTTTTGTTCGGTATCAGTTGAAAGTCGTCTTCTTTGCGCTGTTTTGCTCCTTAGGCATGAGCAACAAGCTTTGTCAGTGCCATCAGATTTACAAAGAATGTTGGGCTAGCGTGAGTTTAAAAATACTAGGGAAACTGGGGATCCATGGCAAAGTTCATCAAGTGTCCATTTCTCAAGTGGTCAAAACTCTTTCTTTGGTCCATCCGTTGTCTGTATAGCGTCTCGTCAACTTCCTCGTCCAAGGGGGTCTTGTTATCTTGGAGAAAAGCAGAAAAACAGGTGAAAGAAACGGACCGTATAATCGCATTTTCATCACATCCTGGTTTCTATCATTGGGTCATAAATCAAATCCAGGTTAATTACGGTTTCCTCACTCCTCAAGCTCATCACTTTTGTACTTTGTTTGCACCTCATTAAAGCCTGCCCGCATCTAAATATCAATCCAATGGATATAACAACACCCAAGATACATAGTAGAAACTTTCCAACATCCATTATGACTCCTTGAGCCCAGTCTCCTAAACCGGAGAACCAATTTCGCGGGTTCAACCATGACACCCAACCAGTCAGCTCATTACCTACAGCAGCAAGGGTGAGATTGTGTTTTCGACGAAATTCCCACTTCAATTGGAGAATGTCGTCCATCTTTTGGTCTATGACCTCTACCGGATCCTCGGTGCTATTTGTGATATACGTGCAACACTTTATGCCGTACTGTGTTGCCAATGTAACACAATATCCGCCTGTTACTGCTGTAAGATAATTAAGAACCATTCTATGCTGTACCAGTTCTGTTTTATAAGCTTGGAGTTCTCTTCCAGTGTATCTAAACGTGTCATCATACATTTCAGTGATATTATCTAACAAATTGGCGAGTGCGGAAATGTATCTATAATTCATCACTCCTCGAGCGGTGCGAGTGAAATCTAACGCTACCAGAACCTGAATCCCGGTGGATTCATGGATAAGATCAGAGGCCGGATGCTCTAACCTTTCTGACAGTTGTCTTTTAACTCGGTGCTCGTAATGAGTGTGAGTATAAGGAGCTTGGGCACCACGGTGTATGTCCTTCATTTTGTCATGTGTTACAGTCATCACTTCAGGCAATACTTTTCCAATATAACACAATCCTTCAGAGTTTGGGGCAAGCCACTTGTACGCCTTTCTCCCGCATATGAAATATGCATCATCGGGGAGGACATATGGGACGGAGAAGGACATTACCATGTTACACACCTTCCAGGTGAACTCTCCTGACCCTAATTCTTCCATCTGTTTAATGCACGTATCAGTTTGTACGATATGTGCACAGTATCCTGGTGATACCTCTCCAACTCTAGTAATCCTATTTCCTAAGGTATATCGATACCGGAAAGATTTTCCTCTACTGGCTATGTGGCGTACAAGCTCTGTATCTGTAGGCATTCTATCTGCTCTATGCGAAAAGGTCATGGTAAGGTTGCTCCATGACACTTCCCAATTTCCCGGCTTACGGGGATTGGAGATATTAAAACATAAGAGGGACCTATCCACATGGTATTGGTGGAGCTTCAAACTAGGAGGGCTGGAGATGTTAAACCTCCGGTCCACCGGTCTCCCACCACTTAGCTCAAGTACCTCCCCTAACGTTAAAGGAAATGGTACTAGCCCTGATTTGCTATGACCCTGAGGTACTTGAGAGCATACCCAACAATCTGTTTGGTTTAATACATTACCCACTAAGGAGTGATAGTCACTCAATGGATGCCGGTCCATATGGATATTAAAACTGGATTGGCATTTCTTTATGCATCCATCTTCAATCAAATTGTCACAAAGCCTACAGATACAGTTTTCTTCAGCTAACAATCCATCACAATTTCTTCTATCGGATCGTTTTCTGATACTCGCCTTTGCTTGTTGGTTTGGTTGATCTTGGAAAACTACGCCTCCATCATCATAATCGGAACCCATTCCAGAACCTCTCTCGACCTCTATGGTACTCTCGCCGGAACAGACTGCTCTGGTCAACATCATGGTTAACATCAAAATCCGGATCACAGTCTCTTGGGGAAAGTCCATCTTTGAGGAGAAAATAGAGAAGAATGGGAAGGGGGAAAAAGAAATTTTAAGGAAGAGGGGATGGGAAGTGGAGAAAAACAATAAAAGGGAGAGGGGAGTCGACAACTGCTTTCGGTCTTCAAGGCTCAGGTGCCGCCTCAGTCCTCCTGGAACAGACACTCCAGTGATACAACCTCTACCGTCTGTTCCTTATCACGGGACTTCTCTGGATCAGCAACCTTCTTGCAGTGGGATGAATGGACCCAAGTCTCTCTCTCAGCAACCTTCAATGCTGTGGTGCTAGTCAATAAGACCTGGTATGGTCCTTCCCATCTATCAATAAGACAACCTGAGCGTAGAAAATTTCGTATCATTACATAATCCCCAGGTTCAATGTCATGACAATTACTACCTGGTAAATCAGGAATCACCAACTTCAGATTATCATTTTGATTCCTCAACTGCTTACTCATGTTAATCAAGTATTTTACAGTTACTTCATTGTTACATTTCAAATCATCCTGAGGGTTAATCATGACATGCGGTTGTCGACCAAACAAGATTTCAAAAGGGGACAGATTAAGAGGGGACCTGGGAGTGGTTCTGATGCTATACAAAACAATGGGTAAAGCTTCTGGCCACGTCAATCCTGTCTCTGCCATTACTTTACTCAATTTATTTTTAATAGTGCTGTTCACTCTTTCGACCTTCGCACTCGCCTGTGGACGGTACGGAGTGTGCAGCTTGCTATCAATTCCCATCAACTTACACATTCCTTGAAAGACATCACCGGTAAAATGGGTACCCCTATCACTTTCAATGATTCTAGGGATACCATATCTACATACAAATTCCTGCACAATTTTCTTAGCTGTAAACATAGCGGTATTTGTGGCTGCTGGAAAAGCTTCGACCCAATTCGAGAAAACATCTATACAAACAAGTACATATTTCAAATTTCGACATGGGGGTAATTGAATGAAGTCAATTTGTATTACCTGAAAAGGGCCGCCGGCAGGTGGGATATGGGATGGTTCTGTAGGTATTGCCTTTCCAACATTCTTTCTCAGACAGGTAAGGCATGACATTGCTCTTTTACTCGCATGAGAGGAGAATCCTGGGGCGCACCAGTATGCTCTTACCAATTTGCACATCCCCTCCTTGCCTAGATGAGTCAGCCCGTGAGCTGCTTCAGCCAGACATGGAAGATATGCTCTGGGGGCCACTGGTTTACCATGTCCATCCGTCCAGAGCCCTGAGGACTCCTGGCCATATCCCTTTGCCTTCCAGACTGCTCTTTCCTGTGTGGAACACAAATTCTGCATCTCACACAACTTCTGTGTGTTGATGGTATTAAATACCATCAGTTGTGTGGTGTTTGTCTGTATGGGGGTAGCAGCTGCAAGCTTTGCGGCTTCGTCTGCTCGGCTGTTACCAAGGGATACTGGGTCTTGACTATATGTGTGTGCTTTACATTTGATAACAGCCACTCTGTCGGGTTCCTGTATCGCTGTTAGAAGCCTTTTTATATAAGCTGCATGCGCTATCGGTGTACCAGCTGCCGTCTTGAAATTTCTGAGGCGCCATAGGGCTCCGAAATCATGTACTACCCCGAAGGCGTATCTAGAATCGGTGTAGATATTGGCTGACTTACCCTTAGCCAATTCACATGCTCTGGTTAGGGCGACCAGTTCAGCAACCTGGGCTGAGTGAGGTGGACCTAGCGGTTCCGCTTCTATGGTGTCTTGGTCATCTACGACTGCGTATCCAGTACACAAGTCTCCCGAGTCTGACTGTCTATGACAACTACCGTCAGTGTAGAACGTGAGTTCTGCATCTTCCAGTGGATTGTCACTGATGTCAGGCCTTGCGGTAAAATTTTGGGTCAAATATTCCATACAATCATGTGTATCTTCCTTTGTATTAAATCCTCCTTCCCCATCACTCTCACCTTCCACCCTTTGTGTCTGACCAGGCACACCTGGGAGAAATGTTGCAGGATTTAATGCGCTGCATCTCCTTATGGTGATGTTTACTGGGGCCATTAATGCCAATTCCCATCTTGTAAACCTTGCTGATGAGACGTGTCTGGTTTGGGCAGAATTCAATAAGGCAGATACCGCATGTGGTGTATGGATTGTGAGGTTGTGGCCTAGCACGACATCTTCGCTTTTTGTCACTAGCAATGCTATCGCAGCAACGCTTCGCAAGCATGTGGGGAGGGACCGCGCTACCGTATCTAGCTGAGCGCTGTAGTATGCAACTGGCCTGCTGGCATCACCGTGTTTTTGGGTTAGTACACCTGCTGCGCAACCAGCACTTTCTGTTCCGTATAGTTCAAAGGGTTTCCCATAGTCTGGCATACCTAGTGCTGGCGCCTGCGTTAGGCACTGTTTGAGTCTCTCAAATGCTGTTTCGGATTCGTCAGTATGCGAGATCCTATCAGGTTTGTTTGAGGAGACCATTTCCTGCAGAGGTAACGCCAATATGGAAAACCCTGGGATCCAATTACGGCAATACCCACACATTCCTAAAAACGTCCTGATCTGTTGCTGGGTTTGTGGCAGTGTCATGTCTCTAATGGCTTGGATTCTATCAGCGGTCAGGTGTCTCAGTCCTTGTGTTAGACAGTGTCCCAAATATTTTACCTTAGTTTGGCATAATTGCAACTTGTCTTTGGAAACCTTGTGACCTGTGTCTGAAAGATGAAACAGGAGCTGTTTCGTATCCTTCAGGGATGCTTCCAATGAATCAGAACACAGTAGTAAATCATCCACATACTGTATCAATACTGATCCACTCTCTGTTTGGAAAGACTGTAAACAATCATGCAAAGCCTGAGAAAATATACTTGGACTATCTATGAAACCTTGGGGTAACCGAGTCCACGTGTATTGGACTCCTCTGTATGTGAATGCAAACAAATATTGGCTGTCAGGATGCAGAGGTACCGAAAAGAAAGCGGAGCAGAGGTCAATAACAGTGAAAAATTTGGCAGTGGGAGGAATTTGCATTAGGATGACAGCTGGATTAGGCACTACGGGGAACTGACTCAACTATTTTGTTAATCCCCCTTAGATCCTGCACTAACCTGTAACCCCTCCCCCCACTCTTTTTAACAGGGAAGATGGGACTATTGGCTGTGCTGGACGTTCTTACCAGAATGCCCTGTTGCAGCAAGCGCTCTATTACTGGAAAAACTCCTAACTCCACCTCTGGCTTCAGAGGATACTGTGGGATTTTTGGAGCTATCCTACCATCTTTTACTTGTACAACTACTGGAGCTACGTTTGCCATTAATCCAGTGTCCTGTCCATCTTTTGTCCAAAGTGACTCTGGTATCTGAGATGTCATCTCTTCTACTTGGGATGGATTCCTATTTGTCATAATGGAATGTGACATTAATTTTGATGGGGAGTCTAACATGTCTCGTACCTCCTGAGCGTGATTCTCAGGAATGTCCAAGAATACACCTTCAGGAGTACAATAAATGACGCAACCCATTTTACATAGTAAGTCTCTACCCAGGAGATTAGTTGGTGCAGATGCAGCCAGCAAAAAGGAATGCTTGGTATGCAAAGGCCCTATTGTAATCTCGGCTGGTTTGCTAACAGGGTAGTGCTGGACTACTCCTGTTACTCCCATGGCTGGAATTGTCCTACCAGTGGTTCTCATGCCCACTGTCGAATTTATCACTGACTTGGCCGCCCCTGTGTCTACAAGAAAGTTTAAAGTTTTACCAGCTACATTGATTGCGATCTCTGGTTCACTTCCAAGACTGGCAATCAATTTTACTGGCTGCAGATTACAGGTATGGCCACACCCCTAGTGGGTATGCTGACCTCCCTGAATCCCGCTGGCAGCGACTACTTGTGAGGGGGTTAGCTGGGAACTACCAGAGGCATGCCAATCTCTGTTCGGGGGGTATCTTTTTGTTTCCCCTGTATGTGGCTCATAACTCCGCCTCTGTGGATCCTGATCCCAATGTCTTGTGTTGTGTCGTTGTCTAGGGGGTTGGTATGATTTTGGTACATTTCTTACTCTACATTCTCGTGCATAGTGTCCTGGTCTGTTACAGGAATAACAAGTTATTACAGTTGACTTACTTACAGGATTCGATGGTACATACGCAGGTTGCTTTGTGGTCAGCGCCTGTATACTTACTGACATTAACTTATCACTTTGCGACTCTCTGTGCCTGGTGATGTTTCTGTCGTGATCAATAGCAGCCTCTCTCAAGGTGGACACTGACAGACCTCGCCAACATGGTTGCGTAGTCTGTACCCTAGCCTTTAATGTTTCCTTTAAACCATCCATCAGTACAGATACTGCTACTTCTTGATGGTTTGGGTTGGTCCTAATGTCTTCTATACCAGTGTATTTTGCCATTTCTAATAGTGCCCGGTGAAAATATTCTGTTGCCGTTTCGGACTCCTTTTGCTTAATGGAAAATATTTTATTCCATTTAACAACGGCTGGGAAATACTCTTTTAGCTGCAAATTTATCCTTTTCACATTATCCTTGTCGTATACATCGGTAAGTGGTATATCTTTGTCTAGTCCACAATCAGCCAAGAATTGAACTGAGTCGACATTGGAAGGTAAGCAAGCTCTTAGCACTATCTGCCAATCCTTATTATTGGGCTCTAAAGTGTTTCCTAGATCCCTGATGTATTTTTGGCTTGCCACCAAATCTTTTCTGGGGTCTGGGAATTCAGACACGATAGTCCTCAATTCCATTCTAGTAAACGGGCAATACATGGCAATGTTCCTAACGGGTGTGGCTCCTGATGCATCCGTTTTCCCATTGGGAACTACTATCACCTTAACTGGATTAACTCTAACAACTTCATTCTGTGTAGATTCTACAGCTTGTGGTGAAATTGTTTCAGTGTAATGCATGGTGCCGTACTTACCCGTTGACACGACCTCACCTATCCCTCCGCTAGGGGCCTTCGCTAATCTCGTAGGTGTTGCTGTGCCTACTGTGGTCTCTGCTATAGTGGCTGCGAGAGAGAGAGCTGAAATTGTTGCCGAATCGTCTTCTTGATCACACTCCTGGGGAAGGTTCAAAACAGGGTACAACTTGCACGGGTTAATAATTGCATGAGTTACTTGGTTAACATCATTAACATTTACAGGGTTACCAAGTGTTTGTGTTTTACAACCCAGTGCGTTTCTCTCCGCAATCAACTTCTCTCCTGCTATATATGGTGGTGGCGGGGCTGTTGCAATCAATTTTCTGTTAGGACCAGCCCCCGCCGCCAGAGCCAAACCTCTCTGTATCTCACCTTCCTGGTGCCATAACTGTAAATAATCATGATGCTGAATTCGTCTCTTTGTTGATTTTATGAGACATATCCTCCTCAAATTTTGTAACACTTCTGTGCTGAAGCTACCTATTCTTGGGAATTTGTCCCTGTCTTGTACAGTCATTCTCTCCCATTCATCACATAAAACCTCTGTGTGACTTCCGTATTTTTCACACATGATGTACCTTGCCGACCCTACTGGTCGGTTCTCTGAATCAACCCGAACCGAGGTTGATCGCCCCCTACCTGAACAATTGGCCCCCATAATCTGCAGGTGTTGCTTACTACTCCTGTGATCTTTATATCACGGTCTTCAGCGAACCCTTACAGCAAACCAAATTATTCACAATAGGCCGGCGGTGGCGGTTTACCGAGTACCCCACTCACTCGCCCACCTCGACCAATACGACCTGATCACACCGATATGGTGCTGGCGTACTCGATACAGGGCCCCTATGGAACCTTCGGTTTACTGGAACATATGAGGGTTACCCGCAGGACACTTACTCTTTCCAGTAAAGGTGGGGTTGTTAGATAGTTCCTGAGTGACCAGCGAACTTCCCTTCCAAAAATAAAAAATTACACAAATCACGTCAGAATGTACAAATAGCGTTTGTGACCACTTTACTCTAATGGTATTAGGTCAGATTACTAACTACTGTACACAATTACGTGCGGTACAATCGTTCAGTACATAAGCACTACTTGTCATGTACTGAAAGATCAATGGAATCGAAAATTTCGGCTGCGAATTCCTTCAGCATGAGCTTGTATGGCCTATATGGGTTCTGCACCAACACCCCAGGCGTTGTGCCTCTTGTACCTTTATAGCGGACCTCTTTGTCTATTTTACCTGTTACCTTATGACCTCCTGGTCTGTTGCCTTATGACCTCCTGGTCTGTTACCTTATGACCTCCTGGTCTGTTACCTTATGGTCCGCTATACTCTAATGCTCAAATATTATTTAACCAGGGATGCCTCCCTAGCCACCGTATATGTCACTTACACGTATGTTCCTTGACGAGTACCCGACTTTCCTTTTGGTTCAACCTCTAAGTTATATAAACTTATGTGATAAAAACACACTCACTCAACACATGTACACTTTGTTTCTATATCTATTTCTGCGCAGAAATTTTCTTCAGCCCAGCTGTGTTACCAATTAGGAGCAGGATCTGTTAAACTAAATTTCAGATTTTTTTTTTTCCTTCCAAAAATAGATTTGCGTTATTTACCGCGTCGCGTTATTTATCGCCTTTGCGTTAATTATCGCTTTGCGCTAAAATCCAACTTTTTCGTGACTTGAGCTACGTGGGCGTAACCGGACGCTACGTTGCGTAATGTACGCTGCGTGCGTCTGCCTTTGGATTGCGTACGCTAGTCTTTGTTAGAGACACGTGTACGCAAAACAAAGATCCACCGTAACACAATTTCTACTTTTATCAATGTAGATGATCCCTGATCATCTACCGCACACCACACTGGCTGCCTTATCTCCTAGACAAGCCGTGTGTTGGTCTATACTTTAACTATTACCTCTACTATGAAATAACAGCAAATCTCTTTTTGCACTTTCTATCAACTATAAAAATTGGCAAACAGGAATAGTGATATACGAAATTGAAAAAGAAATGTAGATATATATGTATGCGTGCGTGTATACGCAAGACAGAAGAAAAATAAACAGTTTTAAAAGACACAAGCGTTTTGTTCTTACTTCCGGTTCCCGGATTCCTTCAGCACTCTTTATCTAAGTGAAGCAGACGCTTATCCCGTCAGCACTGCGAGACAACCTCCCACCCTTTGCTGGAGGATAATGTCTGCTGATCTACCTAGTGCAGATATGAGAAGGACAGGACGAGTCCCCAATTGACAATGCTAAATTCTTTTGTCGTATAAACAACCCTTAATGAAGTCTAAGAACACTGTACGCTGTTTACTTAAGAAATACCGTAAGGGTACGCTAGTTGCGTAACGATCGCTCAGCCGTAGGCGAGACGCTCGAGCGTCACGTTCGCTCACGGCCCAGTGATCACAGGACAGCACGTTATTGGTTATGTCTAGAGTAATGATTCGCTATGGCGTAGCATACGCTCGAGACCACGAGGAGATCACCAGCGGCGCAGACGCTCACAACGCTATACCTTTATGTATAAACCTTTTATCAATGAAATACACAGAATACCTTAATGTGAATACAGGGTGTATGTGCAACCTTGTGTAACCTAACTAACTACAAAGCTGCTTGAGCGTCACCGACGCTCAAGTGAACACTTTAAAACTATAGAAAATACTGCTATATGATTCCTGTTAGACCCTTCGTACCATACAAAGAGGGATTCCTCCGTTCAGGGACGTTCTATGTTAACTAAACTTTCAGGAACCATTAAAGGGATCATGATCTATAAACTACATTAATTATAAAAATGTGTAACGAATGAGTCGCACGCTACGACTACATAAACTCTACCGTAAATACGCATACCGTGCGCCCGCGGGTGCACGCTATTGCGGGTATGCGCCTTCACGGGAGAGCGTACGCATGCGCAGCGCGGACCAGCGTGAGGTGCAAATATGGCAGCATGTATAAATAGATATTTTTCTGACTTTGACAACGGAATCAGAGACGACTTTACCCAATTTATGAGCCATCCGTGCTTCTGTAGACAAGTTATTGTCTGTTGAAGATGACTCAAGAGCAATTCCTGGGATTCTGCCAGGATTAAAAGATCGTCGAGGTATTGGAAAATTCTTATCCCCTGCTTGCGGAGATAAGCTGCCATAACCACCATGATCTTGGTAAATACTCTGGGAGCTGTGGCTAACCCAAAGGGTAAAGCCTGGAATTGAAAATGTTGCTGGAGGATAGCAAACCTGAGGTAACCCTGATGAGACAAGGCTATTGGCACATGCAGGTAAGCATCTTGTATATCCAGAGATACCATGTAATCTCCTGGTTCCATGCCAAAATTATGGAACGTAATGTTTACATACGGAACCTTGGGACCCAAATGTATTTATTTAACATTTTGAGATTAAGGATGGGTCGAAACGACCCATTTGGCTTCTGGACCAAAAATAGGTTGGAGTAAAACCCCTTCCCCCGTTGTTTCGGAGGGATTGGGACAATCACTCCTAACTGAAGCAATTTGTGAACTGGTTCTTGCAGTGCCCTGGCCTTCGTCTCTACGTGAGATGGGCTGGTACAGAATAACCTTCGAGGAGGATGCTTTTTGAATGGGAAAACATAACCCTGAGTTACCACTCCTTGCACCCAAGCGTCTGTTGTGGACCGCTGTCTTATGTGTGCAAACTGATGAAGACGGCCCCCTACCTTTGAGCCCTCCAAGTGGAGGCCCGCACCCTCAGGCTGATGGTTTCTGTTCTGGTTTGGAAGCTGGCCCTCTAGTTGCCCACTGCCTCCTTGTTTTACCAGACTTATTGTGCTGGGTTTGCTTAAACTCATTTTTACCTTTTGTTTTACCTTGCCAGCAAAATGGCCTAAATCCTGAACCCTTAGGCTTAGGAGTATAACTGGCAGGAAATGTAACCTTCTTGGATTCAGCATCTGACTCCAGAATCTCTGTCAATTCCTCATCAAAAAGAATGTTCCCAAAACTTCCAGAACCTTTTTGGATTCTGAATCAGCTTTCCACGTACGTAGCCAAATTGCTCTGCGAGCAGCTACCGTTAAGGCTGATGCTTTGGTAGCAATCGTACCCATATCCATTGCTGCTTCTTCTAGAAATAGTGCAGCATGTTTCATATGGGCTATATGAGACTCCTGCTCCCTTGTAGGTGCTAAAAGTCCATTCTCTAATTCTTCAACCCATTCAACTACCACTTTTGCCATCCAAGCTGAGGCCATAGCAAGCCTTATGACTGCCCCTGACAGGGAAAATATGTTTTTCAAAAACCATCCACTCACCTGTCTGTGACATCATTTAATGATGTTGATGGCAAGGGAAAAATACGATTTTAAACCTACCGGTAAATCTTTTTCTCCTAGTCCGTAGAGGATGCTGGGGACTCCGTAAGGACCATGGGGTATAGACGGGCTCCGCAGGAGACATGGGCACTATAAAGAAACTTTAGAATGGGTGGGCACTGGCTCCTCCCTCTATGCCCCTCCTCCAGACCTCAGTTAGAGAACTGTGCCCAGATGAGACGGACAGTACGAGGAAAGGATTTTTGTTAATCCAAGGGCAAGATTCATACCAGCCCACACCATCCACACCGTTTAACCTGGAATATACGCAACCAGTTAACAGTATGAACAAAACGGTATCAGGCAACGACTGATTTCAACTGTAACATAACCCTTATGTAAACAATAACTATATACAAGCCCTGCAGAAAAGAGTCCGCACTGGGACGGGCGCCCAGCATCCTCTACGGACTAGGAGAAAAAGATTTACCGGTAGGTTTAAAATCTTATTTTCTCTTACGTCCTAGAGGATGCTGGGGACTCCGTACGGACCATGGGGTTTATACCAAAGCTCCAGACCGGGCAGGAGAGTGCGGACGACTCTGCAGCACCGACTGAGTAAACGCAAGGTCCTCATCAGCCAGGGTATCAAACTTATAGAACTTTGGAAAAGTGTTTGTACCCGACCAGGTAGCTGCTCGGCAAAGCTGTAAAGCCGAGACGCCTCGGGAAGCCGCCCAAGAAGAGCCCACCTTCCTAGTGGAATGGGCCTTTACTGAATTTGTTAACGGCAATCCAGCCGTAGAACGCGCCTGCTGAATCGTGTTACAGATCCAGCGAGCAATAGTCTGCTTTGAAGCAGGAGCGCCAAGTTTGTTGGCTGCATACAGGACAAACAGTGCCTCTGTTTTCCTAACCCGAGCCGTCCTGGCTACATAGATTTTTAAGGCCCTGACTACATCCAGGGACTTGGAGTCCTCCAAGTCTCCCGTAGCCACAGGCACCACAATAGGCTGGTTCATATGAAATGAAGAAACCACCTTGGACAAAAATTGAGGAGGACGAGTCCTCAACTCCGCTCTATCCATATGGAAAATCAGATAGGGGCTCTTGTGAGACAAGGCCGCCAATTCGGACACCCGCCTCGCAGATGCCAAGGTCAACAACATGACCACCTTCCAAGTGAGAAATTTTAATTCAACCGTCTGAAGCGGTTCAAACCAGTGAGAGTTTAGGAACAGCAACACCACGTTAAGGTCCCATGGTGCCACTGGGGGCACAAAAGGAGGCTGGATGTGCAGCACTCCCTTAACAAAAGTCTGGACTTCTGGAAGAGAAGCCAATTCCTTCTGAAAGAAAATAGATAGGGCCGAAATCTGTACCTTAATGGAGCCTAACTTCAGGCCCATATCCACTCCTGTCTGTAGAAAGTGGAGAAAACGGCCCAGATGGAAATCTTCCTAGCCTTTATCAGTGTAGGGATGACTTCTTCTGGAATACCTTTCTCAGCTAGGATTCGGTGTTCAACCGCCATGCCGTCAAACGTAACAACGGTAAGTCTTGGAACACGCAGAGCCCCTGCTGCAACAGGTAGTCCCTGAGAGGAAGAGGCCGCGGATCTTCTGTGAGCATTTCATGAAGATCTGAATACCAGGCCCTTCGAGGCCAATCTGGAACAATGAGTATTGTCTGCACTCTTTTTCGTCTTATGATTCTCAAGATTTTTGAGATGAGAGGAAGAGGAGGGAACACATAGACCGACTAAAACACCCATGGTGTCACCAGGGCATCCACCGCTACTGCCTGAGGGTCCCTTGACCTGGCACAATACCTCCGAAGCTTCTTGTTGAGGCGTGACGCCATCATGTCTACTTGAGGAAGTCCCCAATGACTTGTTATCTCTGCAAAAACTTCTTGAAGAAGTCCCCACTCTCCTGGATGGAGATCGTGTCTGCTGAGTAAGTCTGCTTCCCAGTTGTCCACACCCGGAATGAAGACTGCTGACAGAGCGCTTACGTGATTTTCCACCCAGCGAAGAATCCTGGTGGCTTCCGCCATTGCCACTCTGCTCCTTGTCTCTCTCCTTGGCGGTTTACATGAGCCACGGCTGTGACGTTGTCTGATTGAATCAGAACCGGTAGGTCGTGAAAAAGATTCTCCGCTTGTCGTAGGCCGTTGTATATGGCCCTCAATTCCAGTACGTTGATGTGTAGACAAGCCTCCTGGCTTGACCATAGTCCCTGAAAATTCCTTCCTTGTGTGACTGCTCCCCATCCTCGGAGGCTCGCGTCCGTGGTTATCAGAACCCAGTCTTGAATGCCGAACCTGCGACCCTCTAGAAGGTGAGCACTCTGCAGCCACCACAGGAGAGACACCCTGGCCCTGGGGGAAAGGCTTATCTTCTGATGTATTTGTAGATGGGACCTGGACCACTTGTCCAGAAGGTCCCACTGAAACGTCCTCGCATGGAACCTGACGAAGGGGATGGCCTCGTAGGCTGCCACCATTTTTCCCAGACCTTGAGTGCATTGATGAACCGACACTCTTTTTGGTTTTAGCAGGTCTCTGACCATGTTCTGGAGGTCCTGGGCTTTTTCCATTGGGAGAAAAACCCTCTTCTGTTCAGTGTCCAGAATCATGCCTAGGAATGATAGACAAATCGTTGGAATCAATTGAGACTTTGGCAGATTTAGAATCCAACCGTGCTGTTGTAGCACTCTCAGGGAGAGCGACACGTTTTTCAGCAATTGATCTCTCAAGCTCGCTTTTAACAGGAGATCGTCCAAGTACAGGATAATTGTGACTCCCTGTCTGCGCAGGAGCACCATCATCTCCGCCATCACCTTGGTGAAAATTCTCGGGGCCGTGGAAAGCCCAAACGGCAACGTCTGAAACTGGTAATGACAGTCCTGTACAGCGAATCTCAGGTACTCCTGATGAGGAGGATATATGAGGACATGAAGGTATGCATCCTTTATGTCTAGTGACACCATAAAATCCCCCCCTTCCAGGCTGGAGATCACTGCCCGGAGCGATTCCATCTTGAATTTGAACTTTTTCAAGTACAGGTTTAGGGATTTTAGATTTAAAATGGGTCTGACCGAGCCATCCGGTTTCGGGACCATGAACAGGGTTGAATAGTACCCTTTCCCCTGTGGACTGGGGGAACCTTGATAATCACTTGCTGTTGACACAGCTTTTGAATTGCAGCTAACACTATTTCCCTCTCCGGGGGAGCAGCCGGCAAGGCCGACTTGAAAAATCGGCGAGGAGGCACCTCTTCGAATTCCAGTTTGTAGCCTTGGGACACAATTTCCAGTGCCCAAGGATCCACGTCTGACACAACCCAGACCTGGCTGAAGAGTCGAAGACGTGCCCCCACCAGTGCAGACTCCCTCAGTAGAGCCCCAGCGTCATGCGGTGGATTTAGTGGAAGCCGGGGAGGACTTCTGCTCCTGGGAACTAGCCGTAGCAGGCGTTCTTTTCCCTCTACCCTTACCTCTGGCGAGGAAGGATGAGCCCCGACCTCTTCTGGACTTATGCGACCGAAAGAACTGCATCTGATATTGTGGAGTTTTCTTTTGCTGTGGGGGAACAAAAGGCAAAAAAGTAGATTTACCCGCGGTAGCTGTGGAAACCAGGTCCGAGAGACCTTCCCCAAATAACACCTCACCCTTGTAAGGCAAAACTTCCATATGCCTCTTTGAGTCGGCATCACACGTTCATTGGCGGGTCCACAGGGCTCGCATAGCCGAAATCGCCATGGCGTTGGCTCTCGAACCTAGCAGCCCAACGTCTCTCTGAGCGTCTCTCATATATAAGACTGCGTCTTTAATGTGACCTAAGGTCAATAAAATGGTATCCCTATCTAGGGTATCCATGTCTGCTGACAAAGTATCTGTCCAAGCTGCAACTGCGCTAGATACCCATGCCGATGCTATTGCCGGCCTGAGTAAAGCACCCGTATGTGTATAAATAGATTTTAAGGTAGTTTCCTGTCTGCGATCAGCAGGATCCTTGAGGGCTGCCGTGTCTGGAGACAGTAGCGCCACCTTCTTGGACAAACGCGTTAAAGCCTTGTCCACCCTGGGCGAGGATTCCCATCGTACCCTGTCCCGTGCAGGAAAAGGATACGCCATAAGAATCCTCTTGGGAATCTGCAGTTTTTTATCTGGAGTTTCCCAAGCTTTTTCAAATAACTCGTTTAGCTCATGAGATGGGGGAAAGGTTACCTCAAGTTTCTTTTCCTTAAACATGTGCACCCTTGTGTCAGGGACAGAGGGGTCATCTGTGATATGCAAAACATCTTTTATTGCAATAATCATATAATGAATACTTTTGACCACCCTTGGGTGTAACCTTGCATCATCGTAGACGACACTGGAGTCAGAATCCGTGTCGGTATCAGTGTCTGCTATTTGGGATAGAGGACGTTTTTGGGACCCTGAAGGGCCCTGTGACACAGCTAAAGCCATGGATTGACTCCCTGCTTTTTCCCTGGACTCTGCTTTGTCCATCCTTTTATGTAATAAGCCACATTTGCATTTAAAACATTCCACATGTCCAACCAATCAGGTGTCGGCGTTGCAGACGGAGACACCACAATCATCTGCTCCACCTCCTTCTTAGATGAGCCTTCCGCTTCAGACATGTCAACACACTCGTACCGACACCCCCACACACACAGGGATATATTTATATGGAGACAGTTCCCCAATAAGGCTCTTTGGAGAGACAGAGAAAGAGTATGCCAGCACACACCCAGCGCCAACTCACACTGGAAACAAAATTCCCAGATAAATAGCGCTTTTATATATAATTATCTGTATATAATACACTCACTGCGCCTTACAAATGCCCCCCCCCCCCTCCTCTTTTCTGCCCTGTGTCACAGTGTTCAGCAGGGGAGAGTCCGGGGAGCCAGCTTCTCTGCAGTGGTCTGTGGAGAAAATGGCGCTGGATAGTGCTGTGGGATCAAGCTCCGCCCCCCCAGCGGTGGGCTTCGGTCCCGCTCAATTTTGTAATACTGGCGGGGGATTTTAATATATACTGCCACCGCAGCCTATATATGTACTAGCCAGTCCTAGAGGTATAACATTGCTGCCCAGGGCTCCCCCCCCTGCGCCCTGCACCCATCTGTGCCTGCAGTGTGTGTTGTGTGTGGGAGCAATGGCGCGCAGCGTTACCGCTGCGCTTTACCTCAGAGAAGATCTGAAGTCTTCTGCCGTCTTTGAAGTCTTCTTTCTTCTTATACTCACCCGGCTTCTTTCTTCCGGCTCTGTGAGGAGGACGGCGGCGCGGCTCTGGGACGAACGGCGAAGGGAGACCTGCGTTCCGACTCCCTCTGGAGCTAATGGTGTCCAGTAGCCTAAGAAGCAGAGCCTATCACTTAAGTAGGTCTGCTTCTCTCTCCTCAGTCCCACGATGCAGGGAGCCTGTTGCCAGCAGTGCTCCCTGAAAATAAACAAACCTAACAAAATTCTTTTTTAAGAGAAACTCAGAAGAGCTCCCTGTAATGCACCAAGTCTCCTCTGGGCACAGGAACTAACTGAGGTCTGGAGGGGGGGCATAGAGGGAGGAGCCAGTGCACACCCATTCTAAAGTTTCTTTATAGTGCCCATGTCTCCTGCGGAGCCCGTCTATACCCCATGGTCCTTACGGAGTCCCCAGCATCCTCTAGGACGTAAGAGAAAATTACGTGCGTATCTACTTTAGGAGGTACTTCTCTTTTTAAACAGTCCCCAGTTGGAAAAGGGTAGTACGAATCCCATTTTCTTTGAATTCTATATTTCTTATTGGGCGTAGCCCAAGGTTCCTCCATAATTTCCATCAGTTCTTCTGACCCTGGAAACTCAACCCTCACTGTTCTGAGACGTTTAAACACAGGTGCTTTAGTTTTAACTACTGGCTCAACTGCATATTCTAGAGACAGAATAGCCTTCATTGCTCCAATTAACTCAGCTATGTCTTCTGAGCTGAAACACTATTCGTTCTTCATAAGGTGAAGTAGAGTATATGGAGTCATCATCTGTTGTATCCTCCTGTGTAGCCTGTGCACTAGATGGTAATATTTACCCTTGGTTTATCAGCTTGTTGACTTGTAGAAGCTGTAGGGGCTATACCATAAGATGGGAGCTGCATGTATGGGTTAATCGTGTACCCTATTCCTGCAGTTGGAGCTAAAGGAGCCTACCTGTCAGCTATACTGGAAAGAGTCTGTGCAAATATGGCCCAGGGTGGATCTATTTGTTGTTGCACAGGGATCTGCCTTGCAGACTGCTGAAATGAAAAACAATTTGCGCACAACCCATTATTTCACAAGGATTGAGTTATTAACCCCACCTTGCAGGATAAACATGTTTTGAGTGTTGGTGTTACTGTTGTAACCTCGTCACCTTTGCCGCTCTTAGACATGATAAATAATCAACTCTTCCAGTTACTACACAATCTGTGGCTGAAAACACTTTATATTGCATAAAAAGAAATATCAATCTGACCCCAACCCAAGCACCAGCATTGATGTTCAGAAAAAACACTGACAAACATATATAAAGTCAGCAATCACACTAGCAGTCAGCCACATGATATTATTAGTCATATGAGCATATTATCAACTACAAACATTTCAAGTATGTAGGTGTACATCTACTGTTTTCTGTACTATACAGTTATTTTAATGTATTCAGACGCAATTGCGGAGAAAACTACAGCATTGTACAAAACTCATATGCAATAGGCACTAAACTTAACTATTCATACTAACACAGTAGATAGAATTTTAGTGCTGTATAACCCTTACTTTGTAGAGTGGGATACAGGGAGACTCACCCCACTTCCAGGATCGATCAATACGTTAGCAAACCGCTGAATGGATCCAGACGCTACTAGTGTACACTGCCACTCCGGTATTTTTATTAGACACAGACGCTCAGTGAACGTTCGTGCATGCAGACGCTCCTGTCTGCGACCCAGTCTCTTAGCGGTAAAACTTTAGTGTATACAGACGAAGCGCCATGCTGCGACCAAGTCGCCTCGTGGTAGCGTCTAAGACGGAAGTGAGGCAATCAGTTCATGGTGGGAGACGCACGGTTTTTAACTGGTCATGAACTGGGGGGAGGGGCGACCAGGAGAGCGTCTGACTCCCCACTGCTGACATCAACCCTAGGGATCGCAGACTCAAACTAATCCTGGCGCCTTATGATCCCTAAAGCCTAGCGCTAGAGCACCCATGGTGATGGCGCGCCAGTTACTGTTTGGTAGTCTCCTCCCAAATCAGTGCGGCTGTGTCCGTATTCCCCCTCTAAGCCGAATCGATGCATTACCTTCTCCCCGTGCTCCGGCAACAGCCTGGTAACGTCTGCTGGACCTGCTAGTAACATCCGACACAGACGCCCGTCGAGACAGCACTTGTACCGTGGGTAAGCGTTGTTGCGACCCGGCGGAGAGTTGTTGGAGCGACTCTTTCCAATATGCGTGTAGGACGCTGTTAGGAAAGTTCACTCAAAAAAAAAAGGAAAGACTATAAAAATAAATAAAATTTTAAAGCTCAGGTCTGCCAAACAGCAGTCCTGTGACCATGGTCCGACACCTGCCGCACCAAACAAAAAACTGATTTGACTGAGCCGGTGGGCGGGATTATATGGACGAGCCCGGTGCATCCTAGGAGGCCACAAAGCTCATGATCGATTTGGTGCCAATCCGCTGACGCTCAAGCATATCCCAATGTAATCCTGTGGATAACCTGTGTACCCAGCCGGAGAAAAATTAGATGAAAATTCTTTGGAACCACAACAAATGCCTCAGGATCCACTGCCCTTTTTCAGAACTACTAAACACTATGGTTCAAACAATACACCATGTCGTGCTGATTCCACATGTCCACAATTTGCTGAAACCTGTGGAGACCACTTGTCTGTGACTAAAACATTCCCGCTGAGATAACTGGCTTCCCAGTTGTCCACTTCTGGTAACATACTGCCCAAGATGACTAAAAAAAAAAATTTTCATGACAAAAGAAGCCCTTTGTGTCTCCCATTGGGTTGCTATATGCCCTTGCAGTGACATTCTTGATATGAAACCTGATGGGTGTTTACCATAAATGAAGTGGTCCATAAAACTACAATGTTTAGCACAATTCTTAGATCTAGGACATTTACTGGGGAATACTTCCTCTGAAAATAGCAATTTAGATCAAGTGCCCTCAGCACTGAAGGTTGGAATCCATCACAACTATCCAATTCCATATGGTAAATGGGTGATCCTAATCAAGATTGTTGTCATTCAGCCAAATGAGCAACTGATATGCGTGGAACAGACAGGTAACTTTGCTGTTCAAGTGAAGGACATGCTACATTTACAATAAGCTCCTCTGTCCTGAAACAAAAAAACTTTGCAAACTTCACAGCTTCAAGAGTTAATAAATTTCCCCAGTACCTTCATGCAGAAATAAACCAATCTGTCTTTGAACCAATAAACACTTGATAGAAACACTCTGTGCTGTTGAGTGTCAAGCAAAACCAGACACCAGAATCTGGGACGGGATCAGATTGGATTTCTGGTAATTGGTAATGCATCTGTGGGCCTTCAGAGTCTGTGCCATTACTAGGTAACGTTCAGCACCTCTACTTCCCAATCTTTTCAAAAGATTGACCAGAAAAGGTATGACCATTACAGGACATGGACCATAACCAACAAGACTTTGTGAACATCCATGGGAAGACCAAAAAGCCCGTAAATAATATGACTAAAAAGGCAATTGCGGAAAAAACACTGGGGAGGGATTTGATTTAAAAAATAAAATCTGTGGTGGGATTGATCCCCTGATTCAGTGAAGTAGTAGATATGCTCCCACTACAGCCAAGACCTGAAGGGTTGACTGCCTGTTATGCAAACTAATACCTTGACATATTTGCAGTGCTAGCCTGTTTTCCTCTAGAGCATAGGTTCTCAAACTCGGTCCTCAGGACCCCACACAGTGCATGTTTTGTAGGTAACCCTCACTGTCACATTTCAAAAGGTCCGCATGTGGAGCTAATTATTTCACTTGCAATTCTGTGAGGAGAAAAAGAACAAACGGCTGCGCTGAATATCAGGAACGAAACATAATGTACAGAGAGCCAACGTAAAAAATAACAATGTTTATTAATAAAACATATAAAAAGATTAATTATCAAATAACCGGTGAATAATATATATAAATATATATAAGAACAATCACTAGATGTGAACTAGTGGTATATTGTAATAACTCAGCTTATTGGGGTGAAAAGTTCCGTGATTCACTTGTTAGATAGTTGATAAATACCAGGTGTGTTGGTAGGATCCTAATGAATTAAAAGTCCCTCAGTTGAAATTGATATTCAATACCTTTCCAAAATGGGCTGGTAAGAGCCGAGCGTCCTCGGCTTCAATGTCCTGCAATGCCCATATACGCTGTGCAGCGGAAAGGAATGGACCGTCTCTCTCACAACCCGGTCGTGGCGGCGTGTGCGCTGAAGCCGCTGATGTCGGATGCTGTAGACGGAGGGTGCAGCGGGGACCAAGGAACACCTGGAAGATTTCACCTGAGCTGAGTGTGGATAGTGGCGGGTCCTGACGCGTTTCGTCACGTTCACGTGACTTTGAGAAAGTCACGTGAACGTGACGAAACGCGTCAGGACCCGCCACTATCCACACTCAGCTCAGGTGAAATCTTCCAGGTGTTCCTTGGTCCCCGCTGCACCCTCCGTCTACAGCATCCGACATCAGCGGCTTCAGCGCACACGCCGCCACGACCGGGTTGTGAGAGAGACGGTCCATTCCTTTCCGCTGCACAGCGTATATGGGCATTGCAGGACATTGAAGCCGAGGACGCTCGGCTCTTACCAGCCCATTTTGGAAAGGTATTGAATATCAATTTCAACTGAGGGACTTTTAATTCATTAGGATCCTACCAACACACCTGGTATTTATCAACTATCTAACAAGTGAATCACGGAACTTTTCACCCCAATAAGCTGAGTTATTACAATATACCACTAGTTCACATCTAGTGATTGTTCTTATATATATTTATATATATTATTCACCGGTTATTTGATAATTAATCTTTTTATATGTTTTATTAATAAACATTGTTATTTTTTACGTTGGCTCTCTGTACATTATGTTTCGTTCCTGATATTCAGCGCAGCCGTTTGTTCTTTTTCTATGCTATCACCACAATACTACACATAGTATTCCGGCAAGCGCAGACTATCGGGAACATAAAATTGTGATTATTTAATTCTATGAAACACGTATTGGTTTTCACTTTTTATTTTGATGATTAGGCGCTCGTTTGTTGCAGTTTTTTGTTTTGGAATTCTGTGAGGAGACCTGCAAAACATGCACTGTGTGGGGTCCTGAGGACCGAGTTTGAGAACCTGTGCTCTAGAGTTCCCTTCAATGAGAAACAGAAGACCGTGATCTTGGCAACAGACTTCTTCCTTTGATGGGGCTTCACTTTTGGTTTGAAAAATCCCTCTGAAGAAAGGGCAGAGAAATGGGCCTGTAAACTAGATGCAAAGCCCACTGACAAGACCGTGGCATGACTGTCTCACAGCTCATCTTGGGTCCAAGGTGGGCGCGAGGTTGCTTAGGTTTCAGGTAGCCTGGGCCGAAACCTCTCCAGAAGTCTGGATCAACAACATTGTCTCCCAGGGATACAAAATAGACTTTCCAGTCCAACCTCAGTCAATTCTTTACTACGGGTGTACCTCGGTGCCCTCAGAGGGCGCTGGCATTAGCTACAGCAATCCAAAAATTACTTCTGGCAGAGGTAATTGCACCAGTTTCGGTACCACAAAGAGGGACTGGATTTTATTCACATCTTTTGTGGTACCCAAACCAGATGGCTCCATCAGACCCATTACGAGGGGCAGATGTATTAACCTGGAGAAGGCATAAGGAAGTGATAAACCAGTTGTGCAAGGTGATAAATTCACCAGCCAATCAGGTCCAATATGTAAATTAACAGTTCGAAGCTGATTGGCTGGTGTGTATCACCTTGCACATATCATTTCCTTATGCCATCTCCAGGCTTAATACATCTGCCCCTGAATGTAAAAAACTGTTAAACCAATTTCTGACTGTTTACAGGTTCAAGATGCAATCTATCCAGTCGGTAATTGCGGACTTGGAACAGGAATTCATGGTGTCGATGGACATAAAGGATGCGTACCTACATGTTCCAGTTTGGACACCACATCAACCATATCTGAGGATTGCAGTGGAAAAGAGCCACTACCAATTCAGGGCACTGCCGTTCGGTCTATCATCTTCACAAAGATAATCGCAATCGTGGTAGTGAAATTGAGGTCAATGGGGGTCACGATAATACCTTATTTGGACGGCCAGCTTATCAAGGCGCCGCCCCCGGAATGCTTGATTTGGGACGCACATATCACTTACCAGAATCTGGTTCAACAAAGTTCAAAAAATTCAACCTACAACCAACACAAAGACTACAGTTCTTGGGTTTCATTTTGGATACAGTACGGTTGAGTGTTCCTTCCAGAGGAAAAAAAGATTTAAGACATCAGGGACACGGTGCAGCAGGTTTTACAAAACCAGACGGTATCTCTAAACCTTCTTATACGTCTTCTAGTGAAGTTTGTGGTCGGTACACAGGAACCTATCAGCAGGGAAGCGATTTGGAATCTGGGACTGGATCATCTTAACAACGGATGAAAGTCTCAGAGGTTGGAGTGCAGTGCTTTGTGACCATCGAGTCCAGAGGAGGTGGTCACCGTACGAGAGTAACTTGCCAATAAATGTGCTGGAGCTAAGAGCCATCTAAAATGCACTTCTTCAAGCGGAGAGCCTAGTAAGAGCACAGCAAGTGAGAGTGCAATCGGACAATGCGACGGCAGTGGCGTATATAAACCGTGAAGGAGGAACGAAGAGCCGCATGGCCTTAAAGAAGGCAACAAGGATTCTGTCTTGGACAGAGAAACACAACATAATCCTGTCGGTGGTCTTCATCCCAGGCGTGGACAATTGGAAGGCAGATCACCTCAGCAGTCAGGACATACACCCAGTAGAGTGAAGTCTGCACCTGCACATCTTCAACGCAGTAGCAAGATGATGCGGGTGACCACAGGCGATTCTGATGGCCTCTCGAAATAATCATCAGCTTCCGAGATATGTGGTCAGGACGCGGGATCCAGCAGCAGAGGCAGTGGACGTGATGGCGATTCACTGGCCATACAAGCTGGTGTACATATTCCCACTATTTCCCCTATTACCGAGGGTACTCAAGAAGGTGAAACAAGAAAGAGCGTGGGTAATACTGATAGCACCAGACTGGCCTCGCAGAAGTTAGTTCTCGGATCTGAAGGGGCTCCTGGCGGAAGAGTCATGGAGGCTGCCACAAAGAGGATCTGTTGTCACAGGACCCGTTTCTATACCCAGACCCAGATTAAAACATTTAAAGATTAATAAGTCACTGGATCCCGATGGTATTCACCCAAGGGTTCTAATGGAGCTTCACTCTGAACTTGCAAAACCGCTATTTTTGATCTTTAAGGATTCAGTAATATCAGGTATGGTTCCCAAAGACTGGCGTATAGCGGAAGTAGTGCCTATATTCAAAAAGGGAAGTAAAGCTGAACCAGGTAATTAAAGACCAGTTAGTCTTACATCTATAGTGGGTAAAGTATTGGAAGGTATTCTAAGAGATAGTATTCAGAAGTTCCTTGAAGTCAATAAGGTCATTAAAAGGAATCAACATGGGTTTATGAAGGACAGATCCTGTCAAACCAACTTACTTGGCTTTTATGAAACAGTAAGCGCAAACCTCGATCAGGGAAAAGAGGTGGATGCAAGCTTTTTAGACTTTGCCAAAGCTTTCGACACTGTACCACACATGAGACTTATCTACAAGCTACAAGAAATAGGGCTAGGAAGCACAATATGCACTTGGGTCAAAAATTGGTTAGATAATAGGGAGCAGCACGTTGTGGTTAATGGATCTTTTTCAAATTGGACTGAAGTGCTAAGTGGTGTGCCGCAAGGCTCAGTATTAGGACCGCTATTGTTCAATATTTTCATTAACGACCTAACAGAAGGTCTAGAGAGCATGGTGTCAATTTTTGCAGATGAGACCAAATTTTGTAAAGTTATATATGCGGAGGGGGATGCTGAGTCGCTTCAGAACGACTTAGTTAAATTAGAAGCTTGGGCAGCGAAATGGAGAATGCGCTTCAATACAGACAAGTGTAAGGTAATGCACTGTGGTAACAAGAACAAAAATAACACCTACATACTAAATGGGGTAAAATTAGGGGATTCTGTATTGGAAAAGGACTTGGGTGTCCTCATAGATAGCAAAGTAAGCAGTAGTACCCAAAGTAGGACTGCAGCAAAGAAGGCTAAGAAGATATTAGCATGCATAAAATGGGGAATTGATGCTAGGGACGAGAGTGTTATACTCCCATTATATAAATCACTTGTGAGGCCACACCTTGAATACTGTGTACAATTCTGGGCACCATACTACAAAAAGGATATCCTGGAGCTAGAAAAGGTTCAGAGGCGGGCGACCAAACTAATTAAGGGTATGGAGACGCTGAAATACGAGGAAAGGCTTGCAAGACTAGGCATGTTTACACTGGAAAAGAGGAGACTAAGAGGGAACATGATCAACATCTACAAATATATAAGGGGGCAATACACAAATCTTGCGCAGGACCTGTTTTTGGTTAGATCAACACACAGAACATGTGGACACTCGCTCAGGTTCGAGGAAAGGAGATTCAGCACAATACGGCGTAAAGGCTTTTTTACGGTAAGGACGATACGTGTTTGGAATTCCCTGCCTGAGGGAGTTGTAATGGCGGACTCAGTCAACACCTTTAAGAATGGGTTAGATAAATTCCTAATGGATAAGGATATCCAGGGTTATGGTGCATAGTCACGCACTGTAGTTATTATAAAAAAGAGGGGTAAAACGTAACGGCAGTCATCAACATCAGTCAAAATTTTATACCAAATAATCCTGCATAGGAGACTACAAATAGGTTGAACTCGATGGACAATTGTCTTTTTTCAACCTTAGATACTATGTTACCTGATCCGCCCACGTTTGACGGTGTGGTTCTTGAGACCAGGATACTAAAAGAAAGGGGTATTCCGAGATCGGCTATTCCTACCATGTTAGCACCCACAAGAGTGACCCCAATAAACTTTGCAGTTAACCGCAGACCGCAAAGTTCCCATCATAAACTATAATGGAGGACCGCGATCCTCCATTCTAGCCGCTGCGCTGAGCCTGATTGACAGGCAAGGAGCACACAGCCAATCAGGAGAGCGCCATGACGTGGCGCTCCCCGATTGGCTGACGGTACCTTCACTGACAGTAGTCACGGGGGTCCCAGCAGTCGGAATAAGGGGTTTCATTTGTAAACATGGAACCCCTTTAGTGCGTGGGTTCGGGTTTAAGCAGTTTGTTGTTTTTAACCCCCTGGATGCTACATGGAATGAAGAGGACCGAATTTCATTGGATAATAGGTGAGTAGTTTGGGCATATTTTAACAGGTCCACCATGGATTCTACGGGACAAGAGGACCGAGGGTTTTTTTTTTTTTTGTAGTAGAACTACAGGTACCAGTGGGCCCGTTCTTTCCCTGTATGCTGGTATTCATGGTTCTCCAAGTACCAGCTTGCGGGGAAGGCTTGCTGGGACTTTTAGTTCTCCTACAAAATACAATATTCATTCTTTTTACACAAAGGCTATAAGTCTCCCATCCACCGCCCACGGATCCGGGGGGACAGCCTCGGGCTTCACCCCTTGCCCTTGGGTGGCTGGAGGGAGGGGACCTGATTTAAGGGGTCCCCACTCCTCCAGGGTACCCCGGCCAGGGGTGACTAGTTGGGGGGGGGGGGGTAATGCCACAGCTGCAGGGACCTACATAAAAGTGTTCCCCGGCTGTGGCATTCTCTCTCTGGCTAGTGGAGCCCGGTGCTGGTTTGAAAAATACGGGGGACCCCTACGTCTTTTGTCCCCCGTATTTTTTTAACCAGGACCGGACGCAGAGCCCGGTGCTGGTTGTTTAAATATGGGGGGACCCTACGCAAGTTTTCCCCTGGATTTTTACAACCAGGACCAGCTCAAGGAGCCCGAGGCTGGTTATGCTTAGGAGGGGGGACCACACGCAATTTTTATTTTTAGCCCTTTCAACACTTAGTAGAATGTACACAAAGAAGCCATGCACGGATCTCACCGATCCGGCCGGGCTTCATTGTGTTATGTCCGGCAGTGTTTTACTAATCACTCCCGTAAAACACTGCCCGACAATACGATTCACATCGACATCGGAACATACAAAATAGGAGGACTCGGCAGCTTAGTAAATTACATGAAAAAAAATCAAAAAGTTGCAAATTAAAACACGACAGATACTGATCGAGATGAATCTCCCACCAAAATCGACACAAATACGATTCTTTGTAAATATACCCCTTAGTGCTGTATTACCCATACTCAGAGTGGGATACAGGGAGACTCACCCCGCTTCCAAGATCGACCATACGTTAACGAACGCTGAGTGGATCCAGACGCTAGTAGTGTACACTGCCGCTTCCTGACCCAGTGATCACAGAAGTTCCGGTCACACAGCCGTCTATGCTGCGACCGGATGCCCTCGTGATAGCGCTTAGTGAATACAGACGCTCTGGTCACACAGCTGCCTATGCTGCGACCGGGTCTCCTCAGGGTAGCGCTCAGTGAACACCGACGCACCTGTCACGCAACCGCCTATGCTGCGACCAGGTCCCCTCGTGGTAGTGCTCAGCGAACACAGACACACCGGTCACACAGCCGCCTATGCTGCGACTGGGTCTACTCGAGGTAGCGCTCAGTGAACACAGACGCCCCAGTCACACAGCGCCTATACTGCAACTGGGTCCCCTCGTCTCCTAGTGTAGCTAGTAGCGTCTGAGACGGAAGTGAGGAAACGGTTCATGGCGGGAGACTCGGCGGAAATTGGTCATGAACCGGGGGGGAGGGGCGACCAGGAGAGCGTCCGACTCCCCACTGCCAACATCAACCCTAGGGATCGCGGCCTCATGCTATTCCTGGTGCCTAAGATCCCTAAGGCCTAGTGCTGGAGTACCCGTGGTGGCGGCGCGTCAGCTACTGTTTGGTAGTCACCTCTCAATACAGTGCGGCTGTGTCCGTATTCCCCTACTAAGCGGAATCGATGCCTTACCTTCTCTCCGTACTCCGGCCACAGCCTGGTAACATCTGCTGGACCTGCTAGTATATCTGACACAGACGCCCGCCGAAACAGCACTGTACTCATGGGTAATCGTTGTCGCGACCCGGCGGAGAGTTGTTGGAGGGACTCTTTCCAATATGCGTATAAAAGACGCTGTCTAGAAAGATCACTCAAAAAATAGTAAGACTATAAAAAATAAAATAAAAAAGCTTAGGGCTGCTAAAGAAACAGCAGCCCTCTGACCACGGTCCGGCTCCTGCCACACCAAACAAAAAACTGATTTGCCTGAGCCAGGGGGTGGGGTTATATGGACAGGCCCGTTGCATGCTGGGAGGCCAGAAAGCTTTGACTGATTGGTGCAAAACACATTTAAAACACAACACAGGATTACTTACTGAACTCCCCTCTCCACTGCCATGTCATCTTGCGCTGACAAGTGGCTCCTGGCTTGTTAAAGTCACAGGCGGCACAGGTGACTTCATCAACCATGGCAGAAGGCTACAAAACAGTAAAAAATTACACACAAATAGACAACATAAAGGAAAGTGAATAAGAGTTTGAGCAATGCCTTCTACTAACCTGCAGACGGTTAGTGAGGATGATATTGGGATACATAGCTCCCACATCCAGATGGTAAATGAGGGGACATTCAATCCTATTTGGCACCTCCTTCAGAGAGTTCAATTTATCTTTAATCTCGCCACACACCTAAGGCAGACAGTTAGACAAATAGTTCCTTGAATTTTAACGGTAGATGTAAAAGGAGAGTGTGAAGTACTACAGGACAATTTTTACCTCCTGGAAATTGGTTACATGCTCTAGTGGAATTTTTTCTTCCTCTTCTATAGCATGGCGCAGTGTCATCTCCACACGCTGGAGTAGGAAGTCAAATGCAGCAGGGTTCTTTAGGATACAAAACAAAAGAAGCATTATTAATACTTTGCACAGTGAAATATAACGTTTTTGGCAAATTATAAGCCTGACACTTCAAAATTCCAGGAAAATCAATCTTTGTTTGGAAATACACTTCCCCTTTTTCTTAAGGATCATGTCTTCAACATCCACACCATTATATCACGCTAATCCCAGATGGTAAAAAACAGTCCCAAGTAAAAAACTCATTACAGTCATACTGACATCCTGAGAATGTCCATGCAATGAAGGGCAACAGATGTGTCCGACCTCAGTTACAACTGTCCAATTGCATACAGCAAAAGGATGATCCTAAACCAGATTGTTGCCCTCAGCCCAATAAGAAGTGACAGATCGATGCCTTTGTTTGTTTTCAAGAAAAGGCCGGCCTGGAACAACCGTAAATAAAACCTTGCAAACTGAACAGCTGCAAAAATAAAGAACATCTTTCCAAAGACTTTCATGCAGAAATAATCAAAATACATCTTGGCGATGAGACCCATTACTAGTCTGCGCAAGGTATATTTTGTCCCTGGAAAATACTCTGCTCAAGTGTCAAACAGCATGCCTAAAATAAGAATTTACTTACCGATAATTCTATTTCTCATAGTCCGTAGTGGATGCTGGGGACTCCGTAAGGACCATGGGGAATAGCGGCTCCGCAGGAGACTGGGCACATCTAAAGAAAGCTTTAGGACTATCTGGTGTGCACTGGCTCCTCCCCCTATGACCCTCCTCCAAGCCTCAGTTAGGATACTGTGCCCGGACGAGCGTACACAATAAGGAAGGATTTTGAATCCCGGGTAAGACTCATACCAGCCACACCAATCACACCGTATAACCTGTGATCTGAACCCAGTTAACAGCATGATAACAGAGGAGCCTCTGAAAGATGGCTCACAACAATAATAACCCGATTTTTGTAACAATAACTATGTACAAGTATTGCAGACAATCCGCACTTGGGATGGGCGCCCAGCATCCACTACGGACTATGAGAAATAGAATTATCGGTAAGTAAATTCTTATTTTCTCTAACGTCCTAAGTGGATGCTGGGGACTCCGTAAGGACCATGGGGATTATACCAAAGCTCCCAAACGGGCGGGAGAGTGCGGATGACTCTGCAGCACCAAATGAGAGAACTCCAGGTCCTCCTCAGCCAGGATATCAATTTTGTAGAATTTTACAAACGTATTTGCTCCTGACCAAGTAGCTGCTCGGCAAAGTTGTAAAGCCGAGACCCCTCGGGCAGCCGCCCAAGATGAGCCCACCTTCCTTGTGGAGTGGGCATTTACAGATTTTTGGCTGTGGCAGGCCTGCCACAGAATGTGCAAGCTGAATTGTACTACAAATCCAACGAGCAATAGTCTGCTTAGAAGCAGGAGCACCCAGCTTGTTGGGTGCATACAGGATAAACAGCGAGTCAGATTTCCTGACTCCAGCCGTCCTGGAAACATATATTTTCAGGGCCCTGACAACGTCTAGCAACTTGGAGGCCTCCAAGTCCCTAGTAGCCGCAGGCACCACAAATAGGTTGGTTCAGGTGAAACGCTGAAACCACCTTGGGGAGAAACTGAGGACGAGTCCTCAATTCCGCCCTGTCCGAATGGAAAATCAGATAAGGGCTTTTTCAGGATAAAGCCGCCAATTCTGACACGCGCCTGGCCCAGGCCAGGGCCAACAGCATGACCACTTTTCATGTGAGATATTTTAACTCCACAGATTTAAGTGGTTCAAACCAATGTGACTTTTGGAACCCAAAACTACATTGAGATCCCAAAGTGCCACTGGAGGCACAAAAGGAGGCTGTATATGCAGTACCCCTTTTACAAACGTCTGAACTTCAGGGACTGAAGCTAGTTCTTTTTGGAAGAAAATTGACAGGGCCGAAATTTGAACCTTAATGGACCCCAATTTCAGGCCCATAGACACTCCTGTTTGCAGGAAATGTAGGAATCGACCCAGTTTAATTTCCTCCGTCGGGCCTTACTGGCCTCGCACCACGCAACATATTTTCGCCAATTGCGGTGATAATGTTTTTGCGGTTACATCCTTCCTGGCTTTGATCAGGATAGGGATGACTTCATCCGGAATGCCTTTTTTCCTTCAGGATCCGGCGTTCAACCGCCATGCCGTCAAACGCAGCCGCGGTAAGTCTTGGAACAGACAGGCTCCTTGCTGGAGCAGGTCCCTTCTTAGAGGTAGAGGCCACGGATCCTCCGTGAGCATCTCTTGAAGTTCCGGTTACCAAGTCCTTCTTGGCCAATCCGGAACCACGAATATAGTGCTTACTCCTCTCCATCTTATCAATCTCAGTACCTTGGGTATGAGAGGCAGAGGAGAGAACACATACCCTGACTGGTACACCCACGGTGTTACCAGAGCGTCTACAGCTTATTGCCTGAGGGTCCCTGGACCTGGCGCAATACCTGTCGAGTTTTTAATCATGTGGAAGACTTCTGGGTGAAGTCCCCACTCTCCCGGGTGGAGGTCGTGCTGAGGAAGTCTGCTTCCCAGTTGTCCACTCCCGGAATGAATACTGCTGACAGTGCTATCACATGATTTTCCGCCCAGCGAAGAATCCTTGCAGCTTCTGCCATTGCCCTCCTGCTTCTTGTGCCGCCCTGTCTGTTTACGTGGGTGACTGCCGTGATGTTGTCCGACTGGATCAACACCGGCTGACCTTGAAGCAGAGGTCTTGCTAAGCTTAGAGCATTGTAAATGTCCCTTAGCTTCAGGATATTTATGTGAAGTGATGTCTCCAGGCTTGACCATAAGCCCTGGATATTCCTTCCCTGTGTGACTGCTCCCCAGCCTCGCAGGCTGGCATCCGTGGTCACCAGGACCCAGTCCTGAATGCCTAATCTGCGGCCCTCTAGAAGATGAGCACTCTGCAACCACCACAGGAGGGACACCCTTGTCCTTGGTGACAGGGTTATCCGCTGATGCATCTGAAGATGCGACCCGGACCATTTGTCCAGCAGGTCCCACTGGAAAGTTCTTGCGTGGAATCTGCCGAATGGGATTGCTTCGTAGGAAGCCACCATTTTACCCAGAACCCTTGTGCATTGATGCACTGAGACTTGGCTCGGTTTTAGGAGGTTCCTGACTAGCTCGGATAACTCCCTGGCTTTCTCCTCCGGGAGAAACACCTTTTTCTGGACTGTGTCCAGGATCATCCCTAGGAACAGAAGACACGTCGTCGGAACCAGGTGCGATTTTGGAATATTGAGAATCCAATCGTGCTGCCGCAACACTACCTGAGATAGTGCTACACCGACCTCCAACTGTTCCCTGGATCTTACCCTTATCAGGGAATTGTCCAAGTAAGGGATAACTAAAATTCCCTTCCTTCGAAGGAATATCATCATTTCGGCCATTACCTTGGTAAAGACCCGGGGTGCTGTGGACCATCCATACGGCAGCGTCTGAACTGATAGTGACAGTTCTGTACCATAAACCTGAGGTACCCTTGGTGAGAAGGGTAAATTTTTACATGAAGGTAAGCATCCTTGATGTCCCGAGACATCATGTAGTCCCCTTCTTCCAGGTTCGCAATCACTGCTCTGAGTGACTCAATCTTGAATTTGAACCTCTGTATGTAAGTGTTCAAAGATTTTAGATTTAGAATCGGTCTCACCGAGCCGTCCGGCTTCGGTACCACAACAGTGTGGAATAATACCCCGTTCCCTGTTGCAGGAGGGGTATCTTGATTATCACCTGCTGGGAATACAGCTTGTGAATGGCTTCCAAAACTGTCTCCCTGTCAGGAGACATCGGTAAAGCCGACTTTAGGAAACGGCGAGGGGGAGACGTCTCGAATTCTAATTTGTACCCCTGAGATATCACCTGAAGGATCCAGGGGTCTACTTGCGAGTGAGCCCACTGCGCGCTGAAATTCATTGAGACGGGCCCCCCACCGTGCCTGATTCTGCTTGTAAAGCCCCAGCGTATACTGAGGGCTTGGCAGAGGCGGGAGAGGGTTTCTGTTCCTGGGAACTGGCTGATTTCTGCAGCCTTTTTCCTCTCCCTCTGTCACGGGGCAGAAATGAGGAACCTTTTGCCCGCTTGTCCACGAAAAGACTGCGCCTGATAATACGGCGTCTTCTCATGTTGAGAGGCGACCTGGGGTACAAACGTGGAATTCCCAGCTGTTGCCGTGGCCACCAGGTCTCCGTTTGGAATACGCATCACCTAACCACTGACGTGTCCATAACCCTCTACTGGTAGAAATGGACAACGCACTTAGACTTGATGCCAGTCGGCAAATATTCCGCTGTGCATCACGCATATATAGAAATGCATCTTTTAAATGCTCTATAGGCAAAAATATACTGTCCCTATCTAGGGTATCAATATTTTCAGTCAGGGAATCCGACCACGCCAACCCAGCACTGCACATCCAGGCTGAGGCGATTGCTGGTCGCAGTATAACACCAGTATGTGTGTAAATACCTTTTAGGATACCCTCCTGCTTTCTATCAGCAGGATCCTTAAGGGCGGCCATCTCAGGCGAAGGTAGAGCCCTTACAAGCGTGTGAGCACTTTATCCACCCTAGGGGGTGTTTCCCAACGCACCCTAACCTCTGGCGGGAAAGGATATAATGCCAATAACATTTTAGAAATTATCAGTTGTTATCGGGGGAAACCCACGCATCATCACACACCTCATTTAATTTCTCAGATTCAGGAAAACTACAGGTAGTTTTTCCTCACCGAACATAATACCCCTTTTTGGTGGTACTCGTATTATCAGAAATGTGTAAAACATTTTTCATTGCCTCAATCATGTAACGTGTGGCCCTACTGGAAGTCACATTTGTCTCTTCACCGTCGACACTGGAGTCAGTATCCGTGTCGGCGTCTATATCTGCCATCTGAGGTAACGGGCGCTTTAGAGCCCCTGACGGCCTATGAGACGTCTGGACAGGCAGAAGCCGAGTAGCCGGCTGTCTCATGTCAACCACTGTCTTTTATACAGAGCTGACACTGTCACGTAATTCCTTCCAACAGTTCATCCACTCAGGTGTCGACCCCCTAGGGGGTGACATCACTATTACAGGCAATCTGCTCCGTCTCCACATCATTTTTCTCCTCATACATGTCGACACAAAAGTACCGACATACAGCACACACACAGGGAATGCTCTGATAGAGGACAGGACCCCACTAGCCCTTTGGGGAGACAGAGGGAGAGTTTGCCAGCACACACCAGAGCGCTATATATATATATATATATATATATATATATATATATATATATATATATATATATATATATATATATACATACATATACATATATATACACACAGGGATAACCTTATATAAGTGTTTTTCCCCTTATAGCTGCTGTATAGTTAATACTGCGCCTAATTAGTGCCCCCCTCTCTTTTTTAACCCTTTCTGTAGTGTAGTGACTGCAGGGGAGAGCCAGGGAGCTTCCCTCCAACGGAGCTGTGAGGGAAAATGGCGCCAGTGTGCTGAGGAGATAAGGCCGCCGATAAGGGGGCGGAGCCTATCACCCGTTTTTCTATGTATTCTGACAGGGGTTAAATGCATCCATATAGCCCAGGAGCTATATGTGATGCATTTCTTTTGCCATCCAAGGTGTTTTTATTGCGTCTCAGGGCACCCCCCCCCAGCGCCCTGCACCCTCAGTGACCGAAGTGTGAAGTGTGCTGAGAGCAATGGCGCACAGCTGCAGTGCTGTGCGATACCTTGTTGAAGACAGGACGTCTTCTGCCGCCGATTTTCCGGACCTCTTCTGCCTTTTGGCTCTGTAAGGGGGCCGGCGGCGCGGCTCTGGGACCCATCCAAGCTGGGCCTGTGATCGTCCCTCTGGAGCTAATGTCCAGTAGCCTAAGAAGCCCAATCCACTCTGCACGCAGGTGAGTTCGCTTCTTCTCCCCTTAGTCCCTCGATGCAGTGAGCCTGTTGCCAGCAGGTCTCACTGAAAATAAAAAACCTAAACTAAAACTTTCACTAAGAAGCTCAGGAGAGCCCCTAGTGTGCACCCTTCTCGTTCGGGCACAGAGATCTAACTGAGGCTTGGAGGAGGGTCATAGGGGGAGGAGCCAGTGCACACCAGATAGTCCTAAAGCTTTCTTTAGATGTGCCCAGTCTCCTGCGGAGCCGCTATTCCCCATGGTCCTTACGGAGTCCCCAGCATCCACTTAGGACGTTAGAGGGAAAAAAATAAGCATTTTGCAAGAAAATAGATTTGGCTTTTGGTAATTGATAATCCAACTACGAGCCCCAAAGTCTAGGTCCCATCTCTGTAATGTTTCTTAAGAACATCTAGAGGACACTGCCTCTATTAAGAGGTCATTCAAATAAGAGATGACCACCACACCCCAGCAGAACATCTGGATGGGAGCCATGACTGCAATCGTATTTGTTAACACCAATGTAGCCGACTCCAGACCAAAATGTAACTCACAAATCTGGAAGTAATGGGTCTGAATGGCAAAATCGAAAAAAGGTACTTGAAAATGTCCTAAACTGAAAACATATAAAATGAGCATTCTTGATGTCCACTGATGCCAGGAATCCATCTGATTCCAAGCTTTTGATGACTTCAATGAATCCATCATGAACTTGCCACCTGAACATAAATGTTAGGGTACTGAAGGTCATAATTGGATTAATTGTTGAAACATTCCAGATCATTATTTCCCCTCATAATTTAATCTGAAGTGGAATTTAATAGATTTGGTAGAGAAGCTGTCTGATACTGTGAATCATGTAAAAGCCTGTATTATATGCAAATTTGTTGAAGGATTTAAAAGCACCAATTTTGTTAAATGGAGCTTTTATAAACAATATTCCAGTGTCCCATACAGAATGAATAACTACTTTATACAGAGACACACAGGTATTAGGTCTTGTATTGCAACATTGCCTAAATACAAAACACTTACACAAGCAAAAAATAGGATTTTGGTACTTACCAGGTAAATCCTTTTCTTTGAATCCATAGGGGGCACTTGAGTACTCTTGGGATATGGACGGCCTCCATAGGAACAGGGCACTGAATATTTAAATTTAGAACACTCCACCCCTTCATATCCCAGAGTACCTCAGTGTTTTTTACTGAGCCGAACAGGAGCTATAGAGAGGTTGACAATGGAGTATTACATATAACATAACGGACAACAATGAAGTTGACACATAACGTTACTGACAACTAAACAGTTGACACCATAACCAGCACTTGATCATTTGAACCAGTCGGTGAGAGTGTGTTACCATAAGATCCCCTGAACCTACCACAAACCAGGTAAAACTGCTCTGGGTGGGCGTCCAGTGCCCCCTATGGATTCAAAGAAAAGGATTTACCTGGTAAGTACCAAAATCCTATTTTCTTTTTCATCCACTAGGGGTCACTGGAGTACTCTTGGGAAGTACCAAAGCTTCCCCCGTGGGCGGGAGAGCTGTTTGGCACCTGTAACACTAGGCAGCCAAAGCTAGATGCTGATGCCGCAAACGTATCAAACTTGTAAAAGCGCACAAACGTGTGCACTGAAGACCATATAGCCGCACGGCAAAGCTGCGTCGTAGAAGCTCCACGACCAGCTGCCCATGAAGTTCCCACAGAACGTGTGGAATGAGCTGTTACGGATGTAGGCGGCTGTAACCTAGCATGAAGGTAAGCCGGACGTATTGTCAGTTTTATCCATCTGGATAAGGCCTGCTTAGACGCTGGCCAACCCATCTTGGCAGCATCATAGAGAACAAAAAACGTATCCGTCTTACGAACTGTAGACGTTCAGGATACATAAACGCGTAAAGCGCATACCACATCCAGAGTTCCAGAATGTGCTGTTAACACAGGAACTACTATTGGTTGATTGATGTGAAAAGATGACACTACCTTTGGTAAGAAAGCGCGATTCGTCCGAAGTTCCGCTCTGTCATCATGAAACACCAAATACGGTGGCTTGCATGATAAGGCACCCAAATCTGAAACACGCCTTGCCGAAGCTAAGGCTAGAAGAAAAATTGTTTTCCAAGTGAGAAACTTTATATCCACTTGCTGTAAGGGTTCAAAAAATGAAGACTGTAAGAAATCTAAAACCAGATTCAAGTCCCATGGCGCTGTAGGTGGAATGAATGGGGGCTGTACTCTGAGGACACCTTGCAGAAACGTGTGTACCGACGGCAATAGAGCCAATCGTCTTTGAAAATAAATTGACAACGCAGATACCTGCACCTTTAGTGTAGATAAACGCAGTCCTCCATCTAACCCCGTCTGGAGAAATAACAAAAGACGGGATAACTTGAAAACTGATGTCGGAAACTTCAGAGCTTCACACCAACCTATATAGGCACGCCAAATTCTGTAATAATGAGCTGCCGTAACTGGCTTCCTAGCACGTAACATGGTTGGTATAACAGATTTCGGAATGCCCTCTCTTCTCAAGAGGGCGGTCTCAACAGCCACCCCGTCAAAAGCAGCCGCGCTAAATCGGGGTAAAGGAACGGACCCCGTTGTAACAAGTCCAGACGTAGAGGGAGCGGCCAAGCATCGTCTGCGAGTAGTCCGTGGAGATCCGAGAACCAAGCTCTTCGAGGCCAATGAGGAGCCACTAGTATGACTGTGACAGACTCTCTTTTGATCCGTTTTAGCACCAGAGGGAGCAGCGGAAACGGTGGAAACAGATACACTAGGCTGTACGGCCACGCGATTATGAGAGCATCCACCGCCACTGCCTTTGGATCTCTCGTTCTGGACACATACTGGAGCGTTTAGTGATTGTGGCGAGACGCCATCAGGTCCACCTGAGGGTAACCCCACCGCTGAACCAACATGTGAAACACCTCTGGATTTAATGCCCATTCTCCTGGATGAAAATCCCAACAGCTGAGATAATCCGCCTCCCAGTTGTCCACTCCCGGAATGAACACTGCCGACAATATCACCTGGTGGTATTCTGCCCAATTGAGGATTCGAGCTACTTCCCGGATTGCCATGCGGCTTCTCGTTCCTCCTTGTTTGTTGATGTATGCGACTGCCGTTGCGTTTTCTGACTGCACTTGGACAGTCAGAGCGAAGCATGTGTACTGCTTGTCGTAGTGCACTGTAAATTGCGCGGAGTTCCAGGACATTTATAGACAGCAATCTTTTGTGATCCGCCCAGAGACCCTGGAGTTGACAATTTTGAACTACAGCTCCCCAACCTCTGAGACTCGCGTCCGTCGTTAGAATTATCCAATTCCAGCCGCCGAACAGTTTCCCTGCGGTTAAATTGTGTTCCTTGAGCCACCAGAGTAGAGACACCCTTGACCTTGGCGACAACCTCACCCTGTGGTGAATCTGCAGATGCGAGCCCGACCACTGTGCGAGCACATCCAGTGGAAATGGACGTGAGTGAAATCTTCCGAACTGAAGCGCTTCGAAAGCCGCCACCATTGTTCCTAAGAGGCGAATGCACAAATGTACCGAGACTGTGCGTGGCTTGAGCACTAATTGTACCAGATGGCGAATAATCTGTACTTTCTGTTGTGGTAGGTAAATTCCTTGATTGACCGTATCTAAAATCATACCTAGGAATTGAAGGCGTTGAGACGGAATTAGATGTGATTTCTTGAAGTTGACAAACCAACCGTGGTGAACCAGTACATTGTACGTTAGCAGCGCATGTTGGAGAAGCATCTGTTGAGACGGGGCTTTGATGAGCAGATCGTCTAAGTACGGAACTATTGTCACTCCCAGGGATCGGAGATGAGCTATCATCACAAACATCACTTTGGTGAATACCCGAGGCGCTGACGAAAGGCCAAACGGTAGAGCCTGAAACTGGTAATGGTTCTGGCGTATTGCAAACCGCAAGAATCTCTGATGAGGCTGCCAAATCGGAATGTGTAAGTACGCATCCTTGAGATCTAGCGCAATCATGAATTCCTTTGGCTCTAAACCCGCAATCACTGAACGCAGAGATTCCATCTTGAATCTGTAGTAAGTTACGTACCGATTGAGACCCTTTAAGTTCAATATTGGCCTGACTGAGCCATCCGACTTCGGTACCACAAACAGACTGGAATAATAACCCTGACCCTGTTGGTGTACAGGGACCGAAATCAAAACTGCTGAATCCAGTTGGGACTGAATAGCAATTTGCAGAACCGCCCTCTTGTCGTCCGACAGAGGCAGTCCTGTCTTGAAAAACCGCAGTGGCGGAAGACAGTCGAACTCTATTTTGTAACCTCTTAACACTAAATTGCGGATCCACCCATCCGCGGATGTCTGGAACCACGCCAAATGGAACGTCTGAAGGCGTGCTCCCACAATCGGAGAACCGAGATGGGCTGGTAGCCCGTCATGCCACGGGCTTGTCGGTGACCTTAGCGTCCTGACGACTTGTGTTGGTTTGTTGGAAACCACGTCCACGACCCCGTCTACCAGGCGTGGCTGTTCCTCTGCCACGTCCGCGAAAGGACTGAGGTCTAAAGGATTTGAACGCCGGTCCAGAGTACCTCCGTCTTGGTACCGGTGGAGGCAATGGTAAGAAAACAGACTTTCCTCCCGTGGCCTCAGAAATCCATGTGTCCAATTCAGGACCAAACAACTTCTTGCCACCGTAAGGTAACGCCTCTATACCTCTTTTGACCTCTGCCTCCGCTTGCCAAGAACGCACCCAGAGTGCTCGTCGTGCCGTAACTAGCGACGATGAAAGGCGAGAAGTGAGCTGACAGACGTCAGTAGAAGCTGTACAGAGATACTCCGCAGCCTCACACATTTGATCAGCAAGAAGTATAAGGTGTTCGTCATGTAGGGCAGACTTGAGTTCTGTTATCCATACTATGAGCGCCTTAGTGACCCAGATACCAACTCCTGCTGCTACATACATGGACTTTAGCATAGTTTCTATTTTGCGATCTGAAGGGTCTTTAAGCGTAGTAGCAGCTGGCACTGGTATGGTTAATTTCTTTGTAAGCTTCGACACTGACGAATCAACTATTGGTGGATTCTCCCATGTACATGTCACAGAGTCTGGAAACGGGTAACTAGACTTAAATCTGCGAGGTATAGAGAACCGTTTATCTGGATTCTGTCGTGTTTCTAATAACATCTTATTAAGAGACTCCGAAACAGGAAAACACATTGGAGTTCTCTGTCGTTTAGTAAATACGACCTGATCATTTGTCAGAGGCTCCTCAGTTTCTGTAAACTTCAGAGACTGACGCACCGCTCTGATGAGATTATCAATGCCTGAGCTGTTAAAATCCTCACTATCTGACTCCACTTCGCCCTCCTCACCCTCATCTTGTGCCGTGAGGTCTGGCATGGAATAGTCAGAATGCAACATAGCAGAAACTGGTAAATCATAAGACATATGAAATTTATCCCGTCTACCCAAAATGGATTTGGACCTTTCGCAAGGCGGAGACGCCTCCGGTAGTTCTGGCGGTCTCACCCTAGACTCAGATCTTGCCGCTTCCCGCTCTTGTCGAGCGGCGGTCAATTCTGATTGTAACCCAGCCAGTACATTGGCTAGCATTTCCCATGGAGGGTCCGTGGAGGAAATTGGCTTTAAAACCGGAGCAGAAATTGTATTCGGAACCGAATCCACAAAACATACTGTACATGTGGTAGATCCATCCGGTAACACACTGCTACAGCCTTTGCAGTAATGCTTTTTAATTTTTGCTGGTGCCTTACTCATTATGGAGACAGACAATACAATACACAAAAAACAGACACTTGCACGACTCAGTAAAATAGTACTAAGGTGTCTCTATATATATATCTGGCCAAGTGCAGTACACATGGCCAGTACTATGAAATGTGATCCCAAATTCCCACTAACACCGAAGCATGGTTAAAATGGCTGCCATGCTTAAAATCATAGTCACAGTACAGGTTACAAGCTTATAGACTGATATATAACCCTGTATGAAAATCCTGTGTAATCATCCCTGCAGCCTAGCATACTGCTATTGCTGCAGTTTATCCCCCCTCGTGCCGCTGATTGTACCCCCTCGTGCAGCTGATTGTATCAGTCTTGCAGCCTGTAATGCCCCCCCCCCCCCCTGTATGCGGATGCAGTATGCGGGGCGGGCAGCGTGTGGGGCCGCCAGCGGGACGCGCTGGAAACAGACAGCGGGGGCGGGTGGGCGGACTGTAGAGGGATCCCAGCACCATCAGCGTTGAAGAAAACCTTGTCCCCACACAGCCCCGACCAACATACCTTGACTCCTGCTCCTGTGGTGAGGCTCCGACGGGGCTTCTGTGTAAGCGCCAGCCAGCCTGTCTGCAGGATGTCTGTCTGGCTGCTCATTTAGTGAGGACCGACACGCCACAGCTGCTTGTAGCAGCTTGCACTATCCCTGACCTGGCTTTTGGAAGGGGAAAAGGGATGTGTATGAAAAAGAAACAATATTAACTTAAAAATCAAAAAATATTCAAAATAATTGTGGACTAAGCCACAGACCTTGTTGCTACTTGAGCACAGAAAAAACACTGAGGTACTCTGGGATATGGAGGGGTGGAGTGTTCTAAATTTAAATATTCAGTGCCCTGTTCCTATGGAGGCCGTCCATATCCCAAGAGTACTCCAGTGATCCCTAGTGGATGAAAAAGAAATACGATTTTAAACCTACCGGTAAATCTTTTTCTCCTAGTCCGTAGAGGATGCTGGGGACTCCGTAAGGACCATAGGGATAGATGGGCTCCACAGGAGACATGGGCACTAAAAAGAACTTTAGATATGGGTGTGCACTGGCTCCTCCCTCTATGCCCCTCCTCCAGACCTCAGTTAGAGAAACTGTACCGAGAGGAGACGGACAGTACTAGGAAAGGATTTTTGTTAATCCAAGGGCAAGATTCATACCAGCCCACACCGTATAACCTGGATATACGAACCAGTCAACAGTATGAAACAAAACAGCATCAGACAGAGACTGATCAAACTGTAACATAACCCTTATGTAAGCAATAACTATATACAAGTCTTGCAGAATGTAGTCCGCACTGGGACGGGCGCCCAGCATCCTCTACGGACTAGGAGAAAAAGATTTACCGGTAGGTTTAAAATCTTATTTTCTCTTACGTCCTAGAGGATGCTGGGGACTCCGTAAGGACCATGGGGATTATACCAAAGCTCCAAACCGGGCGGGAGAGTGCGGATGACTCTGCAGCACAGATTCAGCAAACATGAGGTCCTCATCAGCCAGGGTATCAAACTTGTAGAACTTTGCAAAGGTGTTTGATCCCGACCAAGTCGCTGCTCGGCAAAGCTATAATGCCGAGACGCCTCGGGCAGCCGCCCAAGAAGAGCCCACCTTCCTAGTGGAATGGGCCTTTACCGAATTTGGTACCGGCAATCCAGCCGTAGAATGAGCCTGCTGAATCGTGTTACAGATCCAGCGAGCAATAGTCTGCTTAGAAGCAGGAGCGCCAACCTTGTTGGCTGCATACAGGACAAACTGACTGTTTTCCTCACCCTAGCCGTTCTGGCTACATAAATTTTCAATGCCCTGACCACATCAAGGGACTCTGAATCCTCCAAGTCCGGCGTAGCCACAGGCACTACAATAGCTTGGTTCATATGAAAAGACGAAACCACCTTGGGCAAAAATTGACGACGAGTCCGCAACTCTGCTCTATCCACATGGAAAACCAGATAGGGGCTTTTGTGAGATAAAGCCGCCAATTCCGACACTCGCCTTGCCGATGCCAAGGCCAACAACATGACCACTTTCCAAGTGAGATACTTAAATTCCACCGTTTTAAGAGGCTCAAACCAGTGAGACTTAAGGAAACGTAACACCACGTTAAAGGTCCCAGGGTGCCACTGGAGGCACAAAAGGAGGCTGGATATGCAGCAATCCCTTCACAAAAGTCTGTACTTCCGGAAGAGAAGCCAATTCCTTCTGAAAGAAAATGGATAGGGCCGAAATCTGAACCTTAATGGACCCTAATTTTAGGTCCAAATTCACTCCAGTCTGTAGGAAGTGAAGGAAACGGCCCAGATGGAATTCTTCCGGAGAAGCATTCCTGGACTCACACCAAGATACATACTTCCTCCAAATACGGTGATGTTTCGCTGTCACGTCCTTCCTAGCCTTTATCAGAGTAGGAATGACCTCATCCGGAATGCCATTTTCCGCTAGGATCCGGTGTTCAACCGCCATGCCGTCAAACGCAGCCGCGGCAAGTCTTGGAACAGACAGGGCCCCTGTTGTAACAGGTCCTCTCTGAGAGGAAGAGGCCACGGATCTTCTGTGAGCATTTCCTGCAGATCCGGATACCAGGCCCTTCGAGGCCAATCTGGAACAATGAGAATTGTCTGTACTCCTCTTCGTCTTATGATTCTCAATATCGTGGAGATGAGGGGAAGAGGAGGAAAACACATAGACAGACTGGAACACCCACGGTGTCACCAGGGCGTCCACTGCTACCGCCTGAGGGTCCCTCGACCTGGCGCAATACCTCGGTAGCTTTTTGTTGAGGCGTTACGCCATCATGTCTATCTGAGGCAGTCCCCACTGACTTGCAATCTCTGCGAAGACTTCCTGATGAAGTCCCCACTCTCCTGGATGTAGATCGTGCCTGCTGAGGAAGTCTGCTTCCCAGTTGTCCACTCCCGGGATGAAGACTGCGGTCAGAGCGCTTACATGATTTTCCGCCCAGCGAAGAATCCTGGTGGCTTCTGCCATTGCCACTCTGCTCTTTGTTCCGCCTTGGCGGTTTACATGAGCCACTGCGGTGATGTTCCGACACTCGCCTTGCCGATGCCAAGGCCAACAACATGACCACTTTCCAAGTGAGATACTTAAATTCCACCGTTTTAAGAGGCTCAAACCAGTGAGACTTAAGGAAACGTAACACCACGTTAAGGTCCCAGGGTGCCACTGGAGGCACAAAAGGAGGCTGGATATGCAGCAATCCCTTCACAAAAGTCTGTACTTCCGGAAGAGAAGCCAATTCCTTCTGAAAGAAAATGGATAGGGCCGAAATCTGAACCTTAATGGACCCTAATTTTAGGCCCAAATTCACTCCAGTCTGTAGGAAGTGAAGGAAACGGCCCAGATGGAATTCTTCCGGAGGAGCATTCCTGGACTCACACCAAGATACATACTTCCTCCAAATATGGTGATGTTTCGCTGACACGTCCTTCCTAGCCTTTATCAGAGTAGGAATGACCTCATCCGGAATGCCATTTTCCGCTAGGATCCGGCGTTCAACCGCCATGCCGTCAAACGCAGCCGCGGTAAGTCTTGGAACAGACAGGGCCCCTGTTGTAACAGGTCCTCTCTGAGAGGAAGAGGCCACGGATCTTCTGTGAGCATTTCCTGCAGATCCGGATACCAGGCCCTTCGAGGCCAATCTGGAACAATGAGAATTGTCTGTACTCCTCTTCGTCTTATGATTCTCAATATCTTGGAGATGAGGGGAAGAGGAGGAAAACACATAGACAGACTGGAACACCCACGGTGTCACCAGGGCGTCCACTGCTACCGCCTGAGGGTCCCTCGACCTGGCGCAATACCTCGGTAGCTTTTTGTTGAGGCGTGACGCCATCATGTCTATCTGAAGCAGTCCCCACTGACTTGCAATCTCTGCAAAGACTTCATGATGAAGTCCCCACTCTCCTGGATGTAGATCGTGCCTGCTGAGGAAGTCTGCTTCCCAGTTGTCCACTCCCGGGATGAAGACTGCGGTCAGAGCGCTTACATGATTTTCCGCCCAGCGAAGAATCCTGGTGGCTTCTGCCATTGCCACTCTGCTCTTTGTTCCGCCTTGGCGGTTTACATGAGCCACTGCGGTGATGTTCCGACACTCGCCTTGCCGATGCCAAGGCCAACAACATGACCACTTTCCAAGTGAGATACATAAATTCCACCGTTTTAAGAGGCTCAAACCAGTGAGACTTAAGGAAACGTAACACCACGTTAAGGTCCCAGGGTGCCACTGGAGGCACAAAAGGAGGCTGGATATGCAGCAATCCCTTCACAAAAGTCTGTACTTCCGGAAGAGAAGCAAATTCCTTCTGAAAGAAAATGGATAGGGCCGAAATCTGAACCTTAATGGACCCTAATTTTAGGCCCAAATTCACTCCAGTCTGTAGGAAGTGAAGGAAACGGCCCAGATGGAATTCTTCCGGAGGAGCATTCCTGGACTCACACCAAGAGACATACTTCCTACAAATACGGGATGAAGACTGCTGTCAGAGCGCTTACATGATTTTCCGGGATGGGATGAAGACTGCTGTCAGAGCACTTACATGATTGTCCGCCCAGCAAAGAATCTTGGTGGCTTCTGCCATTGCCACTCTGCTCTTTGTTCCGCCTTGGCGGTTTACATGAGCCACTGCGGTGATGTTGTCTGATTGAATTAGAACCGGTAGGTCGTGAAGGAAAGTCTCCGCTTGACGAAGGCCGTTGTATATGGCCCTCAACTCCAGTACGTTGATGTGAAGGCAAGTCTCCTGGCTTGACCAGAGACCCTGGAAGTTTCTCCCCTGTGTGACTGCTCCCCAACCTCGGAGGCTCGCGTCCGTGGTTACCAGAACCCAGTCCTGAATGCCTAACCTGCGACCCTCTAGAAGGTGAGCACTCTGCAGCCACCACAGGAGAGATACCCTGGCCTTGGGGGACAGGGTGATCATCTGATGAATCTGTAGATGAGACCCGGACCACTTGTCCAGAAGGTCCCATTGAAAAGTTCTTGCATGGAACCTGCCGAACGGAATGGCCTCGTAAGTTGCCACCATCTTTCTCAGAACTCGAGTGCAGTGATGCACCGACACCCTTTTTGGCTTCAATAGGTCCTTGACCAAAGACACGAGTTCTTGGGCCTTTTCCGTCGGAAGATAAACCCTTTTCTGGTCTGTATCCAGAACCATGCCTAAGAAAGGCAAACGAGTCGTTGGAACCAACTGTGACTTCGGGATATTGAGAATCCAGCCGTGCTGTTGCAACACCCTCAGGGAGAGTGATACGCTGTTCAGTAACTGTTCTCTCGATCTCGCTTTTATTAGGAGATCGTCCAAGTACGGGATAATTGTGACACCCTGCTTGCGCAGGAGCACCATCATTTCCGCCATCACCTTTGTGAAAATTCTCGGGGCCGTGGAAAGCCCAAACGGCAACGTCTGAAATTGGTAATGACAATCCTGTACAGCAAACCTCAGGAACGCCTGATGAGGCAGATATATGTGGACATGAAGGTATGCATCCTTTATGTCCAGAGACACCATATAAATCCCCTCCCTTTCAGGCTGGCGATGACCGCTCTGAGCGACTCCATCTTGAACTCGAACCTTTTTAAGTATAGGTTTAAGGATTTTAAATTCAAAATGGGCCTGACCGAACCGTCCGGTTTCGGGACTACAAACAGGGTTGAGTAATAACCCCATCCCCTGCTGCAGCAGGGGGACTTTGACCACCACTTGCTGAAGACACAATTTTTGAATTGCATTTAACACTATCTCCCTCTCTGGGGGAGAAGCCAGTAGGGCCGATTTGAAAAACCGGCGAGGAGGCACCTCTTCGAATTCCAGCTTGTAACCCTGGGAAACAATTTCTATTGCCCAGGGATCCACCTGTGAGTGAACCCAGACGTGGCTGAAAAGTCGAAGACGTGCCCCCACTGGGGCGGACTCCCTCAGCGGAGCCCCAGCGTCATGCGGTGGATTTTGTAGAGGCCGGGGAGCACTTCTGCTCCTGGGAACTAGCTGTGGTTGGCAGCTTTTTCCCCCGCACTCTCTTGGGTTTATGCGACCGAAAGGACTGCATCTGATAATGTGGTGTTTTCTTAGGCTGTGAGGAAACATAACGCAAAAAAGTTGATTTACCTGCCGTAGCCGTGGAAACAAGGTCTGTGAGACCTTCCCCAAACAATTCCTCACCCTTGTAAGGTAAAACTTCCATATGCCTCTTCGAGTCGGCATCGCCCGTCCATTGTCGGGTCCATAGGGCTCATCTAGCCGAAATCGCCATAGTGTTGGCCCTGGAACCCAGTAGGCCAATGTCTCTCTGAGCATCCCTCATATACAGGACAGCATCTTTAATATGACGCAGGGTCAATAAAATGGTTTCCTTATCCAGCGTATCTATATCAGCAGACAAGGTATCTGTCCACGCTGCTACAGCGCTACAAACCCAAGCCGACGCTATCGCCGGTCTGAGTAAGGTACCAGTATGTGTGTAAATAGACTTCAAGGTAGTCTCCTGTCTGCGATCAGCAGGATCCTTGAGGGTTGCCGTATCTTGAGATGGCAGCGCTACCTTTTTGGATAAGCGAGTCAACGCTTTATCCACCCTCGGGGAGGATTCCCACCGTAACCTGTCCTTAGTAGGGAACGGATACGCCATAAGAATCCTTTTGGGAATCGGCAGCTTTTTGTCTGGAGATTCCCAAGCCTTTTCAAATAATTTGTTCAGCTCGTGAGATGGGGGAAAGGTTACCTCAGGTTTCTTTTCCTTATACATGCGCACCCTCGTGTCAGGGACAGCGGGGTCATCTGTGATATGAAACACCTTTTATTGCAATGATCATATAATGAATACTTTTAGCCAATTTTGGCTGCAACTTTGCATCATCGTAGTCGACACTGGAGTCAGAATCCGTGTCGGTATCAGTGTCTACTATTTGGGATAGTGGGCGCTTTTGAGACCCAGAAGGTCCCTGCGACATAGTGAAAGGCAGGGTTCGACTCCCTGTACACTCCCTGGACTCAGCTTTGTCCAACCTTTTGTGCAATAAAATAGGATTTTGGTACCTACCGGTAAATCCTTTTCTCTTAGTCCGTAGAGGATGCTGGGGACTCCAAAAGGACCATGGGGTATAGACGGATCCGCAGGAGCTTGGGCACACTGTAAAGACTTAAACTGGGTGTGAACTGGCTCCTCCCTCTATGCCCCTCCTCCAGACCTCAGTTAGAAAACTGTGCCCAGGAGAGATGGACATTTCGAGGAAAGAATTTATTGTTATAAACACGGTGAGTGTCCTACCAGCTCACACCTCAAACACACCGTAACACGTGGCATTCAGTAGAACACCAGCCAACGGCATGAACACAACACAGCCACATGCTGGGAAAATATGTAACACAAACCCTGTGTCCACCTAAGCAAAAATAAGCCCCCGCATGAACAACGGTAGCAACCACCTGACAGAGAAGACACACCACTAGGATGTAACCAGAAACAAAAACTGCAGACACAGTACGCACAGGGACGGGCGCCCAGGATCCTCTACGGACTAAGAGAAAAGGATTTACCGGTAGGTACCAAAATCCTATTTTCTCATACGTCCTAGAGGATGCTGGGGACTCCAAAAGGACCATGGGGTTTATACCAAAGCTCCAAAACAGGTGGGAGAGTGCGAACGACTCTGCAGCACCGACTGAGCAAACAAAAGGTCCCCAAAAATCAGGATATCAAACTTGTAGAACATAGCAAAAGGGTTTGATCCTGACCAAGAATCCTCTCTTCAAAGTTAAACAGCCGAAACTCCTCGGGTAACCGTCCCAGAAAAAACCATCTTCCCAAAAGAATGGACCTCCACCGACTCCGGTGACGGCAATCCAGCCGTAGAACGCACGTGCCAACTGTATCACAGATACCGCACGTAACAGACTGCATATCACAGTCTCGCCAGCCATGCTGGGAACATACTAGACAAACAAAGCCTCCGTTTCTCCAAATTGAGCCAACTGGCGACCCACATACTCAAAACCCTGGCTATATCGAGGGAATTTGAATCATCTAATGCCTAAATAACCACCGGCATCAAAAAAGGGCCGATTTCTGCGAAACACAGAAATCAATCTTGGTAGAACTACCAACCAAATACTCAATTTCTCTCTATCCGCCTGAAAGATCAAACAAGGCTACTGTGAGACAACACCACCACGTCCGACAATCGCCCTGCGGACGTCAAAGCCAATAGCTTGACCACTTTCCAAGAGAGAAATTTTGTAAAGAAACTTAGTAAGATTGCATCCACACCGGCTTGTAAAGTATGGATAAGCCCGACCTAGCTGAAAGTCTTCCATAAGAGCCTTCGTGGATACACACCGAAACACATAATCACTCCAACTACAGTGGTCACGCTGTGCCGTTAGTTCTTTCCCAGCCTGAAGAATTAAGGAAACCGACTTCACTGGGAACACCCTTCCGGCTTAGGGTATGGCATTCAACCGCTTTGCCGTCCGACGCAGCCATGGTAAGTCATGACACACGCCCTGATCCTGTTATAACATAACTTCACCTAGAGTAAGAAGGCATCAATCCTTTATGAGTAACCATGAAAAGTGGATAGCCAACCCTCACTGGCTAGACCGGATTCAAGAGGATCACCGGAATCTTTGATCATCCTACGCTTACTACCACCAGAAAGGTGAAACCGGGGAGGCCACATAGACCTACTAAAAACACCTACGATGTCACGAGGATGTCCACTGCTATGTCCTGAGTGTCCCTTGACCTGGAACCATCTCCCTGAGATCTCTCCTTGAGGCGAGACGCCCACATGTCCAATTTCGACACTCCGCCAAGACTTGTCATGTCTGAGAAAGCTTCTCGATGATGACTGAATTTTCCCCGGCTGGATATCGCGTCAGCAGATGAACTCTATTCCTTCGTCGTTCACCTCCGGAACGAAGCCTGCTAATACAGCGTTTACCAGACTGCCCAGTTAACTGCAAACTGTGCATCTTCTGCCATTGCCGCTTTTCTGTAGTGGGACCTGAACCTAGGCCTTCCTGGTTGGGTGTAGGGTGGATAAATGTGCTGAGCCACACGGTCTCATTCTCCATGTTCCGCCATAGCGGCTTACTGACGCCACTGCTGACAAGTCCTCTGGCAGAACTAATACAGCAGAAAACAGAATACGTTCGTCAAGAAAGCTTACCGCAGACCAGTTTCCCAACTTGACCTTATCCTCTTGAAACACGTCCCCTGCTAAGGACAGCTCCCCAGCTTCGGAGATCTGTAAGCACGGACACCAGGATCTAAACCTGTATCCTGAACCTTCATTCCTCTAGAAGGAAGGACCTGAGCAGACACCACGGGAGCGATGTCATGACCGCTTGGATAATATTCCGGCGCAGGTGAGACCCGGACCACATTCCCAACTGGTCCCATGAAAACCACCCAGGTATTAGACCTGCTGACCGAAAAGGAACCTCCTAGGCCGCACCCATCTGTCTTATTATCAGAACATATTAATGAGGTGTCAACTCAAAGCCGATCCAACTCTGGACCCACAG